>NW_005187872.1:128820-137475 GCF_000239375.1 Pundamilia nyererei
AGTCAGGACACATACTCACGGAGAGGCAGCTTTTCAGTGGTATGGTCCTCGTCTGTGGAACAGCCTGCCGGAGGAGCTCAGGGCCGCAGAGAACGTACATGTTTTTAAGAACAGGCTCAAGACCCACCTTTTTAATTTAGCTTTCACCTAACGTTTATTTATTTTATGCTTATTTATTCTATGCTGTTATTCTATTTATTAATTTAGGCTTTACCTAATATTTATTGATTTTATTCTTATTCATTTTTTATCTTCTTACTCTATTTATATTTATATTGAACCCCATTCTTATTTATTTTATCTTTTTATTCTGTATATACTCTTATTGGGTCATAGCTCCAGTGTTTCCTCGGAGGGCGCTCTCTGCACCGGGGCTGTGATCGACCGTGGCTGCTGGGGCTCCTCTCAGCCTGGCTGGGGGGGCTTCTTTGTCTCCCTCCTGCTGTGTGCCCGGCCTGGAGGCTGCGGTCTGTGACCGGCTCCCGGTGCAGATGGCTCCCTGTGATACTGTTTCCTCACCTGGCTCATGTGTGCCCAGCCCAAGTTTACTCTTTAAGTGTGCGTGTGTGTGTGTGTGTATGTGTGTGTGCGGGGGGTGGGGGGGTATGTATCCATGATCGTTTATGTTAATGAGAGTGTGGGGAGTGAGTTGGAGGGCACGGTGGGGTGGGCTGCTTTTAACCATGTAATTCATTTTGTGCTACATTGCTGTATGAAAAGTGCTTTATAAATAAAGATTGATTGATTGATTGATTGATTGATTGATTGATTGATTACCTGCTCTTCTTCCTCTGCTCTTCTTCCTCTGCTCTTCTTCCTCTGCTCTTCTTTTTGGCCCTAAACACAGATGAAGTCACCTGGACACCAAAGGTCAGGAAGAACAAATGTAATCCTTCTCTTCTCCTTTTGTTTATATGTAGAAAAAGGAAAAACTTAATAAAAAGTAGATCAAAAACGGAAGAAAACTCTGATCCACATATGAACATTACCTGATGCTGCTGAAGTGATGCAGTGCACCGACAGCGTGTTCGTGTCGTCGGGTGAACGATCCACGCTCTGTACATTTATATTTTAAAAAGTTGATTCAGGATTTAATGAATCGGTATTGCGTTATTCAAACTAAATTCAATTTGAATCGGGAAATCGATTTTTTAAACCCACCCCTAGTTTGGTCACACAGGAGGAGCCTCACTCACATGTCCACTTTCCCATCAGGACATGTAGTAACACTGAGGAGGAGTCACAGTGGGAGTCACTCAGTCTGAACTTTGACCTTCAGGTCGCTCCTGTTTCTGAAATCTAGAAGAAGCGAGGAATGAAAGACACGTTTGGTGATCTCCACACCACGAGGTGGCGGTAAACCCCTCCGCTTCTGCCAACACCAAAGAAGAAGGAGGAGCAGGGGGAGAAGAGGAGGAAGGGGTCGCGGTGCGCGCTCAGTCGACGGAAGATGGCGGACACAGAAGGTGAGCACGAGGCTCGTCTCTTCCAAACTTTCAGCTTTTAGTTTTAATCGGAATCAAATTCACGTAAGAGACTGGACAGAACCAGAACCTCCGCGCCTGCGCACATCCGCTCGCTACGCGCAGCCTCTTCGACTGAGCAGAACTGCGTTTAAAAAGCAGAAAACACGTTTTCCAGAAAAAAAACGCCTTTTGATCGTGAATGTTCTGAGTCTGTTTGTTGGGTTTAAGGTTAGGATGATCTGGGGACCGGTTCGAGCTCAGGTACACGTGACGGTGTGTGTCTGCGTGTGTGCAAGCCGCGTGTGTGCAGCACGTGTGCAACCGCAAACTGACTTTAACTGTTCAGGTGGATCGTGTGTTGGTAGGATCTGATCAGTGAGCTGGATCGGATCAATCCGCGGATTTTAATCGATCTGCAGGTTTGGTTGAGCTGCTGGGAGGTCTCGGTGCCGACTGAGCTGGGTTTGAATCACTTTCAGTCAGTCTCTGCTGGGATCGATCACTAATTGATTATTACGATCGGGTCCAGTTCACTGCATCGATCTGCGGCCGCGTTAAACATCTTGATTATTAATCGCCTGATTACTGATAAGTTGAGCAATTGAGCAAGGCCTGTTAGCTCGGTGTATTAGCCACTTCATGCTAACAACCACGTGTGGCAGGGAGGCCACGTGGTTGTGCAGCTGCGCACGAGGGAGAGAAGAATGAGCCGATTTAACCTGTGAAATAATTACAGTTCGTGTCGTCACCATTTTGGCACCAGATTTTTCCCCCCATCTTTTGTGTTAGATCATCTTAAAGCAGGTCAAAGACAGAAGTCTGCCTGCAGACTGAGCATGCTCATTGTCACCCTGATGTCAGGTTTGTTGGTTTTTCAGCAACGTCAGTGAAGAAGAAGAAGAAAGTGAAGAAAGTCAGTGAAGAAGATCTTGGGGTGAGTCAGAAGGTCAGAGGTCGCCATTTCAGCACCTGGCACTGTGAAGTGTGTGAACAAACTTCTTGTTTTTGTTGTTCAGGAAGTCCAGCAGAGCGGGGACTTCTTCATCCGCCCAGAGTCCAAAGTCGCCTCATTGGACACGTCGCAATGGCCACTGCTGCTAAAGGTAGGTCACCTGAGTCTGCCTGTTATTGTCACCATACTACTTCCTGTCAAGTGATGGTCATGTGATGTGATGAGCCTGTTTATCCATTCGCTGAGTGCTGCCTTTGAGTCGCAGTCGGTGCTTCTGCTCCCGTTCTGGGGGCGGAGCCTCTCGGTTGGGGTCCTGGCAGCGTCCCGGCGTTCTGCCGGACGACAGACAGAACCTCGCCAAGAGAACGGTGCAACTCGACCGCTGCCAAGACGACTTCCTGTTCTGATCATATGACACTGCAACCCATATCCAAATGCCTGACAGTGTGCTGTGTTGTTGCTCTTCAAACAGGAAGTGACGTTCTGACGCCAAAGTTGGGGGGTTTTTTGTGTGTTTTTTATCTGCAGAACTTTGATAAGCTGAATATCCGGACGGCGCACTACACGCCGTTACCGAGCGGCAGCAACCCACTGAAGAGGAACATCCACGACTATGTCAGGTACCGCCCCGCCGACGCACCTCACCAATATGCCATCCCAGCGCCCCTCTGATTCTACTTGCTGTTTCCTGTCAGGTCAGGCTTCATTAACCTTGACAAACCAGCAAACCCATCATCCCACGAGGTCGTGGCGTGGATCCGGCGGATCCTTCGAGTCGAGAAGACGGGTCACAGCGGCACACTTGACCCGAAGGTCACGGGCTGCCTGATCGTCTGCATCGACCGAGCCACCCGGTTGGTCAAGTCCCAACAAAGTGCAGGTAATGATTACCACTTCCTGTTCCTGTTGGAGGTGATGCCACACAGCTGATTGGTTCACGTGTGGCAGGTCACACCTTTGCAGCGATCAATTGCTGTGACCAGTTTATGATCAGCTGACAGGAAGTGGTTCACCTCTGTAGTCCGGCTCGCCGTCTTTGCCCCTCGCCAAGGCGTGGGCCCAGTAAACTGCTGCCGCCTCACTGCTCTCTGTGTTTGTTGCAGGTAAAGAGTACGTGGGAATAGTTCGGCTGCACAACGCCATCGAGAGCGAGCACGTTCTGGCCCGGGTAAGACTTCCTGCCGCCAAGCGCTCGCTCATCGATCTGCTCGAGTATTGATTGGCGTGCTTATCGATCATAAGAAAGCTCCTTTTTGATTAAAAACATCCTAATACAGTTTTCCTGAAGCTCTTATTGGCTGGCTGCCAGTCATGTGACCTCCACTGACTGGGATTATATCTGCAGGGGCTGGAGACGCTGACGGGCGCTCTGTTCCAGCGGCCGCCACTGATCGCCGCCGTCAAACGTCAGCTGAGAGTTCGAACGATTTACGAGAGCAAACTCATTGAGTACGACCCCGAGAGGAGGCTTGGTGAGCGAGACGATCATTTGGCGTTTAATCGCTTCACCTGTGTGGGGGCGCAGTGATGTCACAGGTCACGTCTTTCCTGCAGGTATATTCTGGGTGAGCTGTGAGGCGGGGACATATATTCGCACGCTGTGCGTCCACCTGGGGCTGATGCTCGGCGTTGGAGGCCAGATGCAGGAACTGAGGAGGGTCCGGTCAGGGGTCCTGGGAGAGAAGGTGAGCGTCACTTCCTGTGTGATGTCACTGTGGTTTCAAAGTGTTGAGTCCAGGCCCGCTGCTCAGTGCAGGTCTGTCAATTGAACTTTGACACAGAGACGGCGATGGAGAGGTGGTGGACATGGCGTGTCCAAACCCCGAACCCGAGTATCGCCGACATGACATCGCAGCACTTAATGATGACATCACTCACCGGATCTCTGTTTCAGGACAATTTGGTGACGATGCACGACGTGCTGGACGCTCAGTGGCAGTTCGACCACAACAAAGACGAGTCGTACCTGCGCCGAGTCATCTTCCCGCTCGAGAAGCTGCTTGTGTCACACAAACGCCTCGTGATGAAGGACAGCGCCGTGAGTCTTCCTTGCCATCCTCCCAGTTTAGAAAACAACTGTGAATGTTAAAGTGGAGGTCACCTGTTTGGTAAAAGTCAGGCAGATGCTCGCCGTATTTCACCTGTTTGTCAGCGAGATTAACAGTCATTGATGAGCTGCTGAATTTTACCTGCACAGGTGACACTGAAAACATCTGTCTGCAGGTGAACGCCATCTGTTACGGAGCCAAGATCATGCTGCCAGGTGTGCTCAGGTATGAAGACGGCATCGAGGTGAACCAGGATATCGTTGTCATAACAACAAAGGGCGAGGCCATCTGCACAGGTGAGTTAGTGTGTGATGCCGTCACGTCCTGGTCAGGTGAAGCCACGTGATGAGTTGAGTAGCTGCAGCAGCTTTCGGGCCGTGATGACTTGCTATCTATCACCCATAACTGATGGCTCCGCCTCTGCTCGATCGAGGTTATCAATTAGCGATGGGGTCATTGACCAGTTTGTTTTTGTGCAGCGGTGGCGCTGATGACCACAGCAGTGATATCCACATGTGACCATGGCGTGGTGGCAAAGATCAAGAGGGTGATCATGGAGAGGGACACGTATCCCCGCAAATGGGGCCTGGGACCAAAGGTGCGCCTGACAACACTGATCAGCTGTGAGCGAATAACCCGATCGAGTGTTTAACGAGTTTTTGTTAATCAGGCGAGTCATAAGAAGATGCTGATTCAGAAGGGACTGCTCGACAAACACGGCAAGCCCAATGGCAGCACGCCGGCCGACTGGAAGGACCAGTACGTCGACTACAGGTACGTGCAGGGGCGGGGTCCAAGTGGAGGACAGGTGCACGTTTCTTATTCGGACACAGTAAGAACACCTGAAGATGAGGTGAAGCAGACAGTTATCCCTCGCCGAGCTGGCGTGCTCTCCGAGGGAGTCAGTCTGCGACAGCAATGTTCGGGTCTGGGCTCCTTCACTCAGCTTCCTGCTGATCTGCAGCTCGCCTGAGAACAGTCATGTGACAATGTCCACCCCAGCTGTCACTCTTCTGAGTTCAGCAGGAAGTGTTCAAGGTTTTGGTTTGTTTGTTTTTAAACAGTGTCTCCCAGGCGACCGGGGAGTCGGGCGATGCTTCAACAAAGGTAAACTCGAACAGTAATCACTCAAATCAGGTGTAGTCTGAGCTGATGCTGACCTTTGAGCTCTGATCTGCAGAGGAAGCGGGAGGTGACGGAGAGTGAAGGTGAAACGCCACCCAGCACACCGTCTGCAGAGGAGGCAAAGAAAGAGAAGAAAAAGAAGAAAAAGGAGAAGAGCCTGAAGCTGGCAGAGGCGGAGGCGGAGGACACGGGCCCAGAAGCACAGGTGAGTGCGTCTGTGACGTAACTGTGCAGCAGGAAGAAACTCTTAAACGACTGCACAGAGGCTTGTCTGCATTTTTCAACAGTGTGCGTGTGACTCGTGTTTTCATCATGGCTTCTTCCTGCAGGTTGTGGAGAGTGCAAAGAAAAAGAAGAAGAAGAAGAAACAAAAGGAAGGTGACACAGAGTAAGGAGTCTCAGGTGAACGGGTGGCGAGACCCGGCCCACGTCAAGTGCAGATGGTTGTGGGAGTTCTGCATGCAAGCAGAACATAACGTTATTTTGTAAAAATATTTTTTTAAACTGTAAATACCTGTTTGTACTTTTAAGATTAAATGTTTTTTGTTCTGAAACTGAGCTTGAGCTTTTTGTTTGTTTGGTTTGTTTTTTGAAAATTTGACCTGGGACCAGAAATAAAAGCTTTATCATATACTTGTATATGTCATTATGTGACTTCAGGACACAGTTGAGAAAATTGTAGCTGGTCTGGTTGTAATCTCATTACATTTCCTCCTGAAATGCAACAACTATGGTAGAGGAGAGGGTGTGGCAGCAACTTTCCACGTTAGCTTATTAATCAAGACATGTTTAGATTCATTTGAAAGCCTGACTGAGCTTTTTCCACCTGAGCTCAGAAACCAGTCCTGTTATCATCCAACTGGCCCTTACTCAGTTTAATTCCTCAGACCTTTTTAATCTGATTTAGTGTTAGTCCCAAATAAATAATTACAGTGCCTGACGGTCAGTGCTCCGTTAAGCTGAGCAGTCCTTTAATTAATGACTTTCTTCAAAAGTAAAATTTTTACCCTTAGAAAAAAATATTTGAGAAGTTTCAGTCAGATTTCAGAGCTCAGCACAGCACAGAAACAGCTTTAGTGAAGGTTACAAATGATCTTCTTATGGCCTCTGACAGTGGACTCATCTCTGTGCTTGTCCTGCTAGACCTCAGTGCAGCATTCGATACTGTCGACTAGCAGTGGGTTTTTATCGATTAAAATCTATCCGGTTGTTCAGTCTGACGTCACTAGCCGTGTCTGGGTCTAAACTCCGCTGCAGGTCCATATATCAAACGATCACTGTGGCATTACTGAGAGTTAAACTGTCTAAAGTCTTTCATCTTTAATAAAATGATCAGCGTTCTGCTCTACCAGGTGTAACAATTGAGTTTAACATCCAGGCATCCATGAAAACGGAATTTATGACATTTAACGGAGTTAGAAATTAGCAGGGAGTTAGCTCGCTAGCTTCTATCTAAATACAATATAGCATGTCCTGACTGCGGGGTTTTGGAAACAAATTCAAACGTACAGCTTTCTTATCACTTCCAGCATAAATGAAGACAGAAAACTAAACAGCAGTGACGTTTGTAGGGTTACTGAAGTTTGGCTAGCTGGTATATAATGATGTGCTACGTGACCGCTAGCGACATAGCTATGTTAGCATAATATAAATAAGCTAACTTTTTGATAAAAGTTAACGTGAGTTTTCTCGGTGGTCAGAAACAAATGTAATCGCATGGCAGGATGCTGTAAAAGGACCAAACTTCAGCCAGGAGAACAACTGAGATAATCCATCCACAATAGGAGGTTAGTCATTCATATACTGCTGCATGGGCTGGGCTGTAGTTACATCCTAAGGTTTTAAAAACTGAGCTTAAATAAATGATTAATGGTAATAAAAGCCGAGGGAGGTCAACAGGGATCACTGACTGTTTTAGGAGCTTTTTGAGATCAAATAGAAGAAAATACATAACATTAAACATGTTAACAACACAAAAGCCATATTAAACGCAGACTACTTTAGACCCGGAAGTAGGATTCGTCGCGTCATCACTGAACAACCGGATTCTAGCTTGGATAATGTGATATCGATTCATTAAAATCCTGAATCGATTTTTAAATTTATTTTTCCTGAAACGCCAGAATCTCAGGTTAAATCTCACAGAATTTCAACAACCACCAAACATTTAAAACAGTAAATGAGAGCAGTAACACGCTTCTGCACAGAGACGTAAACACAAAGCGCCGACGGATCAGAATCGGTGAGATGTAGTCTTTCTCACCGACGACACGGTTGGGGCTGAAAGCTGACAGCTCACTGATTCTGATGTTTTGGCGCTGGAATATAACAGGGGAAAATAACATGGCTGGACTGGGACAAAATATCGACATTTTGACTAGTGACCGGCCCACCATGGTATTATAGGAAAAGTCCTAAATCCTTTAAAGCCTTTATAATAAGCTTAAACCTACACCACCTTCCCTATTCTGCTATTCTGAACAGTAACACCTAATTTATAATTACATATACCTATAACTAAAAGGGTTGCCAACTCCCAGCAAAGGAAAAAAGTAGGGAACCACTCCCCCACCCTCTGCCTCAAGATGCTTAACTAACAAAACCGATTTAAATTTAATGCACGTATAAAACAAATGCACATAAATCTATTATTTTTCTCCAGTAATTAAATAGATTCAACATCTTTCTTCAACAGAATTGCAAACTGCACAGATGGTACCTTAACAAAGTAAAGAAAACTAACCTACTAGGGTATATACTAACTAGACTTGATATTTACTGAATACAATAATGGATTTCTATACATTTGACATCAGATGAAAACGTTGGTTGAAAGATTCAAATAATTATTTGTTAAAAGTGAGACATTTTAAATGAGAACAAGAAAGAAACGTATTTCTTTGTGCCCCCCTCCTCTCCCTGTTAATGCTCTACCTGCCCCCTGGCAACTAGGGCTGCCACGATTAGTCGACTAGTCACGATTACGTCGACTATCAAAATCGTCGACGACTAATTTAATAGTCGACGCGTCGTTTGAAGCTTTGTAAGATCCCAAAAGACGCAG
>NW_005187872.1:138775-141180 GCF_000239375.1 Pundamilia nyererei
TTTCATGATTGAATTAGCAACCTTCTAGCTGAAGTAGTATGGGACAAATCGCGTTCCTTTTCACATTGACTTTAAAGTTTGACCTCCTCGGCTGTAATTGGTCCAGCCCAGAGTTGATCATGACCAACTGGCCAATCCACCACTGTTCATTTATACCGTTAAAAAAAAAAAAAAAAGAAAAGGAAGAAAACCCCATTGGCCCATAAAAACGAAAAATCACTAGCGGCCCACCGGGCAAATGCCCGGTATGCCCAATGGCCAGTCCAGCCCTGAAATACAGTCATGACAATAAACGAATATGAGTTCAAGAACTTAACAACATTACTTCAGTTACACCAACATCTCTGATACATTAGCACTAAGGGAACACTGAATGACCTGGTGGTTTATGTCCATCTAAGATTGCCACAAAGTAAAAGATCTCTCAGTAACATTATGCAACATTTTAGCCACACTATTGCCCCTATCAAATCAATGAGTTGGGATTTTTTATTCTAAGCATGAGCTACTGTTACAGCAACAGACATTAATGCTACTGGTGCCCCACACAACAACTCAATGTCCACTATGTGAAGCAGCCAAACATATGCCTTCTCCTCTCGTTAACAGAGATAAATTGCTGGCATATTGGTTGTACATCTATACTGTCCAGTCTCTCCTGGTGGACATACAGCAGCATTGTTTAATCTCATTTGAGTCATTGTTGACTTTAGCCATGTTTTCTGAGAGCACTGAAGCTTCTTTCAGCCTCAACTGAGGATACTGGGATGACTAAAAGCAGCCTGACAATTGTCATGATAATAAATACTAGTTAATCTATAGCACCAAATCATCAGCCAGTCACTTGTGACCTCGCCTCTTCACCTCTGAGCTACAACATGGCAGAGCTGCCTCTGTCACCTGATAAACAACAGTGAGACACTCCACATACATGCAGTCAGACATGTGCTTCAAATACAGTCATGAACCAGCAAGTCATCATCCAATTTCACCTGTGATCTTGTGTCACCATTACTCTCTGAGCTTTGTGTTGGTTCTTCTGTCACCTGACAAATAGGACATACATGACAATAAGAATAAAATGTGGAGCTGCTTCAGTGTTTCTGTCACTTTGTGCAGATCTTGACTCATCAGTAATGTTTGTAGGGTGAGTGCGTTTTTACAACAATTTGTGCAAACTGCACTATAAGGTGGATATTTGCAAAATCGTGACTACATGATATATTGTCTCAAAAATGAACCCTATGAATATGTCAGTGCCATTAGGATGAAATTATTTAACAGCCTCTGTAAACTAATATCCTGGCTGCTCGAGGCTGCTGTTTTCTGACAGTTTCAATCAAAATTAGAAATGCTGCTCTGAGACTGAGAGAACTAATAGTGCTGCATGTTGTGCAGTTAGTTTATAAAACACGTTATTCATGGTTACATACAATTTTAGACTGATGTGCGCCAAAACCTAGCATAGCCTGTAACGTTATTGTGACGGACACATTTTATGAGTGAGCTTTGCTTTAAGTGACTTACAGGTTTCTTTGAAAAACACTTTCTTATATCCAGATTCTTCCTTTTTGCCGCCGTCCTCCTCGCAGCGCAGGTTTGCCGCTGCTAAAACTAAACAGAGCTCCCTGAAAGGCTCAGCCAATCACATTGGCCATATTTGTCACATGACGTAGGACCCCAGTAGAGAAGTAATTTAACTCTTTCTGCACCGCTGGGTGAATGAGACAGATAGTTTTTTCTTTCTATCGGGTTGTTTTTCTTTACTCGAAGAGATCAAATTATTGGTGGGGACAATTCAGTAATCGCTGGATCGCTGGTGGGGACACGTCCCTTCCGTCCATGCCAAATCTATGCCCTTGGTTCAGATGCTGATTCATGGTTTTCTTTTGTTTTTGATCTACTGCAGAATATTTTTATAAAATCCCAGGCCAGGAAAATCACCTAGATGTTTTTCTGTGATAAAGTCTCACAAGTGTCAGCGTTCTTTTTATAGATATAAAAATATGGAAATGTACTGATGCATGAGCTGAATTGTAATATTTCTGTCTGAGGCAAAATTTCCCCGAATCGAATTGTGGATTGAATCGATTCTAGAAATCACTGACGATACCCGGCCCTACTGTCGCCCATAATATCCTATTAGAGCACGCTGTGGGTGCTCAGGTACTGCACTGCAGTGGTTTGAATCATATCTATCTAATAGACTCCAATTTGTTCATGTAAATGCACACTAAAGTTAATTATGGAGTTCCACAGGGTTCAGTGCTAGGACCAATTCTGTTTACATTATACATGCTTCCCTTAGGCAGCATCATTAGAAGACATAGCATACATTTTCACTGCTATGCTGATGACACCCAGCTCTATCTGTCCATGAAGCCAGATAACACACACCAATTAGT
>NW_005187872.1:141200-143552 GCF_000239375.1 Pundamilia nyererei
CAAAGAAAGTTCATAATATCCAACATAATGCAACTTGCAACGGTGACTTATGCTATGAATCTAACCTGTTCTGGAGCAGGTTGTGCTCCAGATTAGAGACCAGCAGTTATAAAATCACTATGTACTAACTAATCAGTTATCCAGAAAATAGCGCCGCCATTTGTGGAACATCTCTCTGAGGGATCTTTTGTCTTTCCCTGATGAGCATCAAAAAAAGAAACAAAGATTCTAAAACAAACCCATTTTTGATCATTTTTTCCCCCTGTTGGCTGTATTAGAAATATCCTGTCTCAGAGTGACGCTGAAAAACTAGTTCATGCATTTATTACTTCCAGGCTGGACGACTGTAATTCATTATTATCAGGTCCTAAAAACTCCCTGAAAAGCCTTCAGTTAATCCAAAATGCTGCAGCAAGAGTCCTGACAGGGACTAGAAAGAGAGAGCAGATTTCTCCTGTTTTGGCTTCACTCCATTGGCTGCCTGTATATCTTAGAGTTCATTTTAAAATTCTCATGTTTGTTTTTAAATGTTTAAATGGTCTTGCCTCAACTTACCTCTCTGAGCTTCTTTGTCCTTACCCACCCCCCAGGTCTGCTCCTGGAGGTACCCAGGTCCAAGAGGAAGCTCAGAGGGGGCGGGGCCTTCTCTGCCCCAGCACATTAGCCCCTTAGCAGTCCTACAAATTTACAATTAGTCCCCTAAACCATCCAATGTACCGTGGGCGGTACGTCCGACTGCTAACAGGTTAAAGAGGCCCCTTCACTGTCCACTTTTACAACACGTCTTAAAACCCATTTTTACTCCTTGGCTCATGACACAGTCTGACCCTGATTTTAATGTTTTAAATGTAATTCTCATCATCATTTTTATACTATTTTATTATTGTTTTTGCTATTTGTGCTAATTTTATTATTTTAAATATCATTTTAATAATCAGCTTATTTTGTTATTTCTTATTTTTTTAACATGTTTAATGTATCATTTCTGGCATGTCAAGTGTAAAGCACTTTGTGTTCAGCTTGGGGCTGATCTGAAAGTGCTATATAAATAAATTGCTTGCTTGTAGTTGAATGGTAAATGGCCTGCATTTGTATAGCTTTACTCAAGTCTCTAAGGACCCCAAAGCACTTTACACTACATTCAGTCATTCACACACTGGTGATGGTTGTAGCCACAGCTACCCTGGGGCGCACTGACAGAGGCAAGGCTGCCGGACACTGGCGCCACCGGGCCCTCTGACCACCACCAGTAGGCAGACACGGGGTTAGTATCTTGCCCAAGGATATTTGGCATGCAGCCAGGAGGCAGCCTGTTAAATGTTTTTTTTTAAATGTTTTTCAGTCTTGTTTTGTTTTTTTTGTTTCAAATATTTGTTTGGTTTTTGAAGCAGAAAAAAAAATCCAGACAAAATAAATCAAAACAGGAAGAAGTTTTATTTTGACATTTGAAGAAAACGCGTGTCATTATTCAAAAGATTCAAATATGACATGTGACCTCAGAAAAAGGTTAAAGTTCAAACCCTGCAATAAATCAAATAAAAAACAAACAAACAACTTTTTATTTATCAACCGATTCAAAGTCCCGAAACACATTCAGTGTCTGAAATCAAAGGTTCAATAAAGTGATTGATTACCAAAGCATTACCCAGAATGCAGCAGTGATAACGGCAGCTGCGGCCGGACCCTCACCATATCATTGAGTGTAACCATGACTACACAGAAGCTTTGAACCGGCCGTGTCCCCTCCCCCTGTGATGATGATGTCGATGACCTCGCCCTTTCTTTCGTATCGTATCTGTGAGGAAGCCGCAGGTGAAAGAATAAATGAATGGTTCTGTTGGGCCCAGGTGGCTGATCCTGAAAGCCAATTGGATAGTAAGCTGAAGGTGATGCGATGGCCCAGCTTTTGTTTTACATCTTGATCGCGGTGGGCAGACTCTCACTGGCTGTGTCCCAATTCAGGGTCTGCATGCTTGAAGTACGCATTTTAAGTGTGATTACGTCACCGCCACGCGACGGCTGTCCCAATTGGAAGTGTACTTCAAATGCATACTCCAAATGCGCCGTCGATTTCCCCAAATATCAAGCGTGGTCCGGTGCACGCTTCGTGGTCCCATATATCCCACAATTCATAGCTTGGCGGTGGGTGTGGATAATTTTGCCGCGAAATACGGCAGAAGGGAGCGGCCGAAGAGTGAACTGTCAAAAGTAAGTACTCAATATGATGTCAAGAATTTATGTGCGAATGTTTAATAATGAAGAACATTAAAACATTGCTGTTGGCCACATGTCGGCAAAGTGACATTAGTGATGTCTGTACTTTCAGCGTTAACTTGATTGTAAAGCCTTATA
>NW_005187872.1:143988-155298 GCF_000239375.1 Pundamilia nyererei
CTCTCACTTCCGCACTTCTCGTACTTATAGTACGCACCGTACGTAGTACGCGTAGTGTGCGTACTTCAAGCGTGCAGACCCTGAATTGGGACACAGCCATGGACTGGTCAGACACAGTGGCAGCTGAGCAGGTCTCCATGTGAGCTGGTGATGACTCTGACTCTGTGATTGGTCAGTCTCTGCAGGTCAGAGGTCAGCCGCAGCAAACGAGGACTCGGCTCAAAGATGACCCGGCTTGGGTCGCTCGGGTCAGGTCTGTAGTACGAGTCCAGAACCTCCAGAGTGTCGAGGCGCCGCAGTCGCTGCAGCTGCAGGAAATCATCGTCAGACACGTGCTGGTGCCTGAAACAGCGACGGCAGGTTACCATGGAAATCATCATGACACTTACAACAGGGACACTGCGTGTGACGTGTCGGGCTCACCTTATCCGCAGCGTTTTCAGATGAGGGAACAGCTGTGGGAGGAGTCTGATGAGGTCGGACGACGAGCTCCAGGGCTCCAGGTGAAGATGCTCAAGCTGCGGTGCCCGGGCGGAGACCACCTGCAGGTCGTTGGGCTGCAGGTCCACACACAGCGTCAGGCTGAGCAGCGAGGTGGGCAGGAAGTCAGCGTACGATGCCAGGGGGTGGCCTCCTATTGAATATGCAGACATAAGAGAGATGCTCAGATAGACAAATACGAAGGAGGGAAACAGACACTCACCGTGGATGCTGAGGTTGGTTAGGTGTGGCAGTGACGTCAGCCACGTCTGCAGGTGACAGGTGGGTCCAGGTACGGAGTACAGGTGGAACACTGACAGGCTACGGAGGCGGGACAAAGGCTGCAGCGTTTCCTGTGTCACCATGGCGTCATAATTCAGCAGCTGCAAGTCCAGCAGCTGCAATGCGGCGTCACCTGCAGGACGATAAAACACACCTGAGCCATGTGACGTCTGATCTCGCCTGTCTCTGTTCCATCTCAGAGGTGAGGCAGGTCAGCAGGAAGGCAGAACACACCAGTGCCTAACCATCAAGATCAATAATCTAACTATTACATATCTCAGCGAGCGACTGATACAGGTGTGCCAACCTGTGTGGTGGGCGGGGCTGAAGAAGTCGTGTGGAAGTGTCCTGTAGGTGATCATGGTCCAGGACAGGTGTGTGAGCTCGCTCAGGTGAGCGAGGACACCGCTGAGGGACGGGACCCTTAGGCTGCCGTCGTGGTGCAGCAGTAGCGAGGTCAGACACGTCAACTGACCAACGGTGGCCAACAGGTGAGAGGCAGAACAGGTGAGCTGCACGTTACAGAGGCTGAGCTGCGTCAGCTGCTGACTCAGAGGAAACAGGAAGTCCAGGTTCCTCAGCGGTATGGAACAGGAAGTGACGGACAGTCGCTGAAGCTGGCGGAACAGTCTGAGATCATCCACGCCCCCTTCTCTCCAGTCGTCCAGTCGCAGGCCGCAGAGCGACGGTAGCCAGGCGTGCAGCTGCTTCAGGTGCTTCCTCTTACCTGAGCGCAGCAGCACGTTGCCCACGTGCCTCTGAGCCAGGCTACGCCAGAACGAGCGGTTATAGCGCGAGAGGTTCTGCAGCACCACGCTGAAGCCCCTCCACAGGGGGCGGGACTTATCCAGCAGGTGTCTGAAGTATGAGCAGGTGCAGCGCATGCTCAGTTTGTCCCTCCAGGACAAAAAGCTGAACACCTTCAGCCACAACTCGGCCGGAAGCTGCAGCGCCATCTCTCACCTCCGATAATCGATCACGGAGCTACCTGAGCAGCGGCCCTGACGTCATCACAGCCGCAACACCGCCTTTTTGATTAGCTGAGATCGTGTCTATGGTCAGCGCCAACAGTTCTTCTTACTCTGCCTGCGCCTGCGTGATATTATTGATTATCGCCAGATTTTAAAAGATCTCCACAGAAAAAGAGAGTCAGTAAAAGTACGGCAGTCCCAGTGTTAGCGCAGGCGCAGTGACACTTACTTACAACATCCGGTCCCAGTGCTGACGTCACGGCCAGTAAGTTTCAGACGTTATTGCGCATGTCAGAGAATTGAAAAGGCTGCATCGTCAGTCACGTGTAAGAGCAGAAAATCAGTTTAAAGTCAGAACATTGCTTCTCGCGCACAGGTGAGTTTACCTGAGGAGTGCCGAGACCGGAAACCAGACACCCGCGGTGAAAGAAGACGACTGGAAGAAAAACCGCCGAAGAAGAAGCTGAGCGGGTGGAGCTGGTCGTAGCTGATCGATCAGATGGAAGGTGGGTGATTGATAATCGATCCACACGTGACTAACCAGCTGATCAAAAGGTATCAGCTGACTGGCGGAAGCCTTTCCGTTATTAATCAGCGATCACGCGTTCAGGGTCAGAGCTTAGAGACCAAAACGACAACAAAGAGTGACGTCATATGTATACACCTGAGGTCCCTGTAGGATTTCACCTTTGCCTGGAGTCACGTGGACCATAAAGGTGGGCAGCTTGATATCGATTATTGACCAGCAGGAATCATTATCGCTTCAGACCGGCAGCGTTATCATGGTGAAATACCCCCTGACCCGGCTAAAGCCAGGTAAACCCTGAGTTAGCTGGATGAAGTGACCTCTGGCTGCAGTGGATGAGGTCAGTGAAGCCAGACAAGGCAAGAAATCCTGGATTTGTTGGACCTGCTTCATGGTGGGTTAGGGTTAGTTACGGTTGACCTTTGACAGCTGAATGATGCAATGAGGTGACTTCCTGAAGGCTGCACATGTTAAAGTAGCATCATGTCTTTGATTGGTCAGTGACGAGCAGCCACTCATATTTGTTTGTTTTTAATTTGCTTTACTTCATTTTATTAAAATTTTTGACATTTGTATGTTTTTTGTTTGTTTTTTTTAAATGACTTTTTTTTTTTTTTACAAAAAGTTTAGAAATGTTGTCACGTTCTGAGCTGTGAGATCACAGGAAGTGACAGAGGCCGCTGTGAGGCGGCGAGCTGCACGTTGAGAACCGAGGTTTACGCAGGTTTTATGGATTGTCTTGTGTCGCCTGCACACTCTGTCACTAAAACCATCAACAACAAAATCACGTGACTCTGTTTTCAGGTGACATCTCAGTGACGTCAGCAAACAGGAAGTCTGCTGCGATCACAGGAAGTGCGAGAAAGATCAAAGACAACGCTGCCGACTGGCACAACATGATGCTGCGGTGGGACAGGTTGAATGAGGATGGCTTCATGGCGGTGGAAAGCATCATCAACATGAGGCGGTCAGTTTACTGATGATTTCAGGAATGCCAGGTGTTGATCGATCATGTGATTGATCGATCTGAAATCTGTTTTCAGTGCTCAGAGCGATCAGCTGCTGCTCAACAACTCTTCATCGCCTCCACCCTCTTCCTCATCACAGCACGTGGGCGGAGCCTCCGAGCTGCAGGACAAATGTCTCAAACTGCAGGAAATCGTTGACAAAATGGTGAAGCTTCAAAAAACTTTATTTACACTTAGTTTCAGAGACAAAAACAAAACACTGGTTCAGAATCCAATCAATAATCACACACACACACACACACACACATACACACACACACACACACACACACACACACACACACACACACACACACACAGCAGCTCCATCAGTGTTCAACAATCTGAGTGCAGAGAGTAAAAGCTCACACAGACCTTTCAAAAGAAAGTGAGAACAGCTTTTATTGACCACTGAACAAAAGCTGATCAGTATTGATCTTGACTGAGCATGTGACACAGATTAAGGCTCCTCCTCTTTGGGCTGATGCGCACAACTGCTTTACGAAGTTAAACTGAATCTCAGTTTGTTGATTTAAAGTGATGCCATCATCAGGTTCACCTTTTCCCATCTTTCTCTGAGTGAGCTGGATCAGTTAAACCTGAACTCCCAGATAGAGCTAATCAAGCAAGATAATAATCAATAACAGGAATCAGGAAGGAGGAAGGAGGCTATCAGTGTTCTGCTGGAGCCTCTGAGCATGCTCATATGACAAGCATTTTACACGTATCATGTGACCGATGAAGGAGCTTTGCTCTGATAGGCTGATCAGGTTTGATTCTGTTCATGAGGACGCGGCGTTTTCAGTGGGAGAAACATTTCGTCACTCTTCCAAGTGACAGAATCAACTTTTTGGGATTCGCTTACCTGGCTCATCGAGCATGCGTCAAGACCTCTAACACTGTGTGACATCATGTTTTCTGTCAGGCTGCTGTGGTGACGAAGATGGCTCGTCTGATGACATCACAGCGTGGAGTAGAGGATCTGGAGGCGTTTCAGTTTGGAGCCGAAGGAAGAAAAACTCCTCTGTTTCACAGCTGGAGCACCAGCGAGTTTGGTGAGCAGCGTGGCTGATGGAAACCGTGTAGCAGCTAAGACTGGTCAGATGAAGCTTAATCTTAATTTTACGTTTCACTTTAAATCCGATGATTCAGCCACAGTTTACTGATGGAGCTGTGAGATTAGTTGCCCATAGCAACAGCCTCCAGGCAGATCCGCCCTCTACTCAGATTTTATTCAATTGTTTCTGCTGCGGTTTCTGCTAACACTAACAAATTCCATTAATTCTGCCATTATAGGATAAAAATGCTTAAATTGTGTCAACAATTATAATCTGATCTCATATCAACTTCACGATCAACGATGGCTGTCTGACAGTCATTGAGTAAAACACCAAAGTTTCCAACGATAAAAGACAAATGTGGCTCAGCTTTCACTCAGCTGCCCGCACGCTGAGCAGAGAAGGTTGAAGTCAGAGATGCAGAAGCTGTAAACGATCCAAATAGAGCCACGCGGGATGAGCTGGAACCGGATTCGGTCTGAATCTGTGATCCGAATCCATTTTGGATCTGTTCCGGAGCCTGCGATTCCTTGAAGCAGATCCAAACATGTCGAGGCTCAGACTCGGAACCTTTAAAATGTGGTTAGATGACATTCAGGGACTGAAATTACCAGGGCTTTAATAGTTTTGCAATTTTCATTAGTTTTTATTTTGATTTAGTTTTGACTTCAGATTTTCAATTTTATATCAGTTTTAATTAGTTTTTACCAATTGTTTGCTAGTTTAGTTTAGTTTTTATTTTTTTGAAAATCCTTAGTTTCAGTTTAGTTTTGATTAGTTTCAGTTATAGTTTTAGTTGTGTTTGCAATAATTAAGTGTAACAAAATCCCAGTTGCATCATATCAGTCATGCTCTTCTGCTTATCCTTGGGTATGTTGCTATTCCAGCTACCATACCCTGCACAGGTCGCCTGTCTGTCGCAGGGCTAACACGCAGAGACAGACAACTCACATTCCCACTTATGGGTTCTTTAAATAAATAAATAAATAAAAAATAAATAAATAAATAAATAAAGGCAGATGAACAACCACTGATACCAGGCAACTATAAAATGTATATCTTGGCCCCAATGAGACTATTAACTCTTGCACCACCGGGTGTTCGTAATTTTGGTTCAAAGTGAATTGATAAACTTTTTGAAGGCAATTGACTCACAGTTATGTAGATATCCCCATCCTGTTGTCTCGGGATGCATCACGTTGCCTTGCCTGGGGTTAGCTTCTGTTTTCTGGGGATGAGGGTTGAGTGTGCTCCCTTACCTTCTCAAGGTAAGCTAGGTTAGCCTTCTTGTGTGAGCTTTTCAAGAGCACTTTAAGGTTTGTGGGATTTTTTCCCTTTAGAAATGTCCCTCATAATTTGTCTCTTTCCACTACAAGACACTTGCTTTATCCAAAACACAGTCATACTCAAAGTAATCCCAAATTGGACTCTGGCGCTTTCTCCCGACTTTTTCCTGACATGATTCTGTGCGTGGACGGAGCAACACAGACGACTCGACTAACGTACTGCCACCTGCTGGCATAATGAGACACGGTAACCATGACACGTATGACACGCACACATCAATGAAAACTAAACACATTTTTGCTATAAATTCAGTTAAAAACAAAAAAACGAAAACTAACTAAGATTATTTCCGTTAACAAAAATGGTTTTTCACTTCTAGTTTTCGTTATTTCGTTAGTTTTCGTTAACGATAATAACTTTGCCGATTACAATCAGACTGTCTGCGGCAGCCTTGAAACGTCACGGTCTCAGTTTAAGAGTCTAAAAGTCATCTGAGCTCATCTTCACTCAGATATTCTCCAGCGGTGACTATGAAAAATGATCGATCGGTGATTAGAGTGTAACACAGTAAACGTTTGCAATGTAGGAAACTGACAGCGTCACTGTCCACAGAGTCACGGAGATGATAGATCTGTGATGTCATCACTGTCTCTGTCCTGATACATTGATTACTGATTGACTGTCAGAGCTTCGTGCTAAACACAAAAATAACAAACTAACATAAATGTGAGACTTCAGCGTTTGTAAAGACTTCTGCAGATTGTCTCCTCCGAGCTCCAACTTCATGAATCTGAGGTCAGTCAGCTGATTCAGGTGCAGCAGGAGGGGAGGAGTCAGGCAAAAAACACCTGCCGGCAAACAGTTAGGTTCAGTGTTACCATGGTTACTGTCTCATAGTCGACGTTAACTCTTTCTCCCTCATCTCGAGGTTAAAAGACTCAGTTGTAACTGAACCTGCTTCCTGTAACGTGCCCCTGAGTGAGGCAGCACACTACCTGTCCTGTCGTGGAGCTGCATGCTGTGATCCCTTTGGGTGATTGTTTAATTTGTGTTTCAGGTGAAATCTCTCAGGTGCTGCTCGACTCGTTCCGTCAGGAGCTCCTCTTAAAGCAGACAATCCTACAGGAAGTGGCTCACACGGTGACCTCTGACCTCTGCATGGTCTTTCTGTCCTGCTGGCTCCATCAGCCGTTCATTCCCACGCAGAGCAGACTCAGGCTGGAGGCGTTGCTGCTGGAGACTGGGCACCGCCCACTGTGAGACCATCAGCCCTGTTGGAGATGAAGCACATGAAAGAGTCGCAACAGAGGAACGCCAGACTGATGAGTGACTCTATTGATCATCCATTAAACCTGATGCAGGTGTGACCCTGGCTCCACCTCAATGAAGGAGACTCACTCAGCCCCTTTTTTTGTTTGAGATCACAGGCAATAAACTGATCAACACGTGACCTGTCATCAGCACAGCGGAGCTCACCTGTCGCCTCACCTGTACTTGTGTGGCTTAATTCTGATGACATCATTAATATTAAACATCTCCACAAAGAACTTACCCGCTCAAGGGTTTGGTTGCCGTGGCGATGTTATGTTTGAAGCGTTTTTGTTTTTTCTTGTTACATCACGGATTGATGGCAAGTTTGTTCAAACCGGAAGCGACACACCTGGTCAGACTCTGCATGAGCCACCTATAGCGATGGCGTCTGGGTGCTGAAGCCCACAGCCCGCCCTTTATGGATGTGATGTGTTTATGTGCCTGAAATAAAGACGGAGGTCTTTGTACACATGAAAAGTGTACAATAAAGTTGTTTCAAATCTGCTGTGTGTGTTTTAAATTTTCAGTGGAAGCACAAGGTGGAGATCCCTGGTTAGAGGGTTGACAGGTGTGTGCGTGAGAACACAGACGCTTTGAGGTGGGTGGAGTTCAGCTTAGTTTATTGGGAGGAACAGGAAACACTCGAACAGGACAACGTTTTTTCCCTCTGTTCTCGTGTCGGTTCTCCGAATGTTCTCATCCCGTTTGGAGAACGTGTTGTGTGAATTTTATAAAAAGTAATAAAATAGTGCAACTTTTTAAACTTTATCTACATATGAACATCCAACGGATCACTTCACGGTCAACGAGTCCAGACACAAAGTTTACACATTCACAGCCAATCAGGAGTCCAGGAAACCAGGGAGGCTGCTGATGACATCATCACAGGTGGCACTAAACGAGCCAATCAGATGCACTGTACAGAGCCCGGAGTCTGCAGAACACGCTACTGCACCTGGATGAAGGTGAAACCACCTGTCGCCATGACGCCATCCCTCTGGTTTCTGAAGTCATGGCGAACATCATCAACAGGAGCTTCAGTCTGAACCAGAAATGACCGGACCTAGGTTTCCAGGTACGGTCTGGGGTCAGGTTAACGGAGTTGTTCGTCCTGTTGTCCTCAGCAGGGCGGAGTCAGAGCAGGCGCCCCCTGCAGGTGGCAGTGTTTACTACAGCTGTAAAGTCCAGCAGAAACCTGAGGGGGGCGCCGAAGGTGCAGGATGGTGTCAGGTACGTCTGTCTGCAGCACTGCCTCACTCCACCTTACAAGTCAGCGTGGTACAGACCAGGTGCTGGTTCCGGTCCAGGTGTTTACTGGGGGGCTTTGGCTCCGTCGGATGCCTCAATGCCCAGCAGGGCCTGGACCGCCTCCAGCGGCACGCCCTCCGGGGTCTGAATGTGCATGGTGGTTCCATCTGGCCCGTTAACGATCACAATCCCGTCTGAGCCCGGTTCTGCCAGCTGCACCGTCAGCCCCTCCGTCTGGATGTAGATCTCCTCGCCCTCCTGCACCTCTTTGGCCTCCGTGGGGCCCAACTCAGGGTGGGAGGGGCTTAGAGTCTGGATCAGGCTGGATTCAGGCTTGATGACAGATCCGGCTGTAGGGGCGGGCTCAGATGACTTTGTGTTCGTGGGGTCACTGGGACCTGAACCCAGAGCTTTCTCCAGCTCCGTCACCCGGGGTCCGATGTCTGTCGAGCTTGACGCCTGATCCTGGTGGACGTCATGGTCCTCACCTGGGGTCACTTCCATAGGGGTGTCAGGGGGCGGGGCCTGTGAGGAGCTGTGAGAAACACATTGCAGTGCAGTGAGACAGGAGCGCTTTCCAGAAGTGACCTCACCTGAACTCAATTTTCTAGAAATGGCCGAGTAAAAATACATTCGCCACATTACGGAAACCCTGACCTCACAGGTAACCTGTGATCACATCGTCACCTCAGGGCGTGGCTACCACGCACATGTACTCAGCAAACAGGAGGTAGAGACAGCTCACCTGGAGGAGTCAGCAGAGACTGTCAACAGTCTGGTTCCCTCTGGAATCACGAGAGGAGCGACAGAGACCGAGCAGGACTTCAGAGGGGTCACAGAGGTCACCGCGGTCCCACCTTGTCGGACGACATGCAGAGAGATTAAGAAAGCACAGATAGATGTTTTATCTGTAATTTAGCTGTAGATTAGGACATTCCAGCCATACCTGTTTTTGGCGTCTCGAGGCCATTGTGATGCACGGGGACGCTGTTCTCCATCTTGAACCTCTTGGATGGCGGCAGCATCTTAGAGTTCTGGGAAGGAGACTGATGCGGATTAGAACCGTACCTCTAATCTTCAGGTAAACCTCAGTGAGAAGCTGTGGTCGACCTCATTGTCAGCTACGACTCTAAAGCTGTGATTGGCTGCTTAGACTGACCGCCCGACCGTGCGGGGACGTAGGCTTATCTTGTTATAACAACTTGGATGCAGGTGTGCTTACCTCCATGTATCGCACGTTCTTATTTGTTGAACTGGAGCCAGGAGACGCTCCAGGAACCACCTTCATCCTGTTCACCTCGTCCAGGATCCCTAGAGACCTGGCCACCTGAAACACAGCACGGTCTGGGTCACCTGTACGCCGCAGGGTCCACTTGTAACAGGCGTTCTGATGTCAGCATGGGCCTCACCTCTATGTTCCTGATTTCCAGGGGCGTGGCTCCACCCTGCGGGCTGCTGATGTAATCCTGGGCGGCCTGCCTCACCTGAGCCTGCAGGGACTCGAACTCACGGTAAATGTCTGGGAAATGAGTTCGACCCGGACCGCCGCGCTCCACCTGGAACAGCCAGGGCACATGATACACTGCAATAGCTGCACATCATTTACAGAGAAAATAAGAGTCAGTGCGATGAGAGAGCAGCTCAGTTTAAACTGTCAGCTGTTTGGAATAACATGCTCCACTGTCTTGTGCTCACATAATTTGCTCTGGCATTAATAAAGTATTCTGATTCTGAGCCCCTGATGATGTCACAGATCCCGGCAGGTGTGGATAAAGGTTTGTCCTTCGTGTGTGCGTACCTTTGCCAGCATTAGCTCCCACAGACTCATCACTTTGGTCAGACGAGGAAGAACGATGTCCATCAGCTCCTCATCCTCGCACTGCTCCACCACCTGTGAGCGACGTGATAGGACACTCAGGTGTTAGCGCATTAAGTGACTACACATAAATCAATATTTTTGAAGACCTTTACTCTGAAAGGAGCTGCTTCCTCCACCTTACCTCCTCTAGACGCTCTCGTCTTCTCTCTACCTGCTGCTCTGCTGTTACCATGGTAACACCCAACTTTGGAGGTCGACCACGACGACCTCTCCTACTCACGAGGCCCACAGTCACCTGCGAAAAATGAGCAATCAGATTCACCTGAGTGCTAACAGAGCAGGATGAGGTTTCTGTGCAAACTACTGTACAGGTGAGCTCACCTGGACAAGTGACAGATGTAGTCAAAGCGCTAATAAGAGTTGAACAAAGGTCTATTTACAGCAAAGCATCCCCGACAGCGCGTGAGGTCGCATATTGTGCCGTTTGTCCCATCACAGACACCGTACACAGAATGATTACTGTGTTTTGCCATTTTGTAGGACGATACTACTTTGTTGCTTTTATTTTGAAGGCAACATTTATCCTTTTTCAATTCAAGTGTGTCTGTGCGTGCATGAATGCAGCTTCACTGTAAATGTGTCAGAGCCCATGTTTCTGAGAAATGTGAGTTTTCTGAGAGATGAAAGTACTTTAGTTTGAATTAGAGCTGGGCGATAGAACGATCACGATATGTGTTGCGAAATAACTTTTTCTCGATAGAAAAATTAAACTATTGTGATAGGCCTCGTCTCTTGTCCTCTTAAAAAAAAGAACAGCCAATCCACATTAAGTAGCGCAGAGCTGAACCAATCACAGCCGCAGTGTCACGTGACTTGTTACGTACAGCACAAGTGCCAAGCCGCACATGTGTATTTGTTTGGGAAGCAGCCAGCCGCCGTGCCGCAATGGAGGAAACGAGTGTGGCGACTAGAGGAAAAAAAATCAACTGAGCGTGACCGAAGAGAAAACAGATGATGGTTCCAATGCCGGAGAGATTGTTGAACGGAAGAGCCAAAGAAGTTCCGTAGTGTGAAGGTATTTCAGCTATTTCAAGTCTGACAAAAAACAGAGTAGCGTGCACTGTAAATTGTGCCGAAAGCAAGTCTGGAAATACAATAAAGCAGTGCATGCTCAATCTCTGACTGGAAGCACTAATTCGTCATTCGGCTTTTGTCAGACTAAAGTAACTGTTAAAACTGTTTGAAAAGCTCAGCTATACAACAAGGAGAGATTGAGAATTTCCTTTTAGTTCTCAGTTTATTTGATATTGACAAAAGTTAG
>NW_005187872.1:155440-158367 GCF_000239375.1 Pundamilia nyererei
CCTTTATTTATCTGAAAAAGTCTCATGTTCCTTAAGTACATCTACCCTGTTGAACTTATTATGGGAAATAAATATTTAAATCAAAACAAGCTGCTGATTATTTCACATTTTACTTGTGAGCAACGGCACATTTAAATCTTGCAAATATAGTTATTTGGCTTATATCGTGATAGATATCGTTATCGCCTGAAATGAAAAAAAACAAACATATCGTGATATGAAAAAAATCTTATAGCGCCCAGCTCTATTTTGAATTGGGATAAAGCACACCTGGAACACCAGGTGAAGTGACATAGGAGCAGGCAGCAGTGCACTCTCTGCCAGGGACCTCTGAAGCACACGCAAGGTGAAGTGAGTGAACTGAAGCGGGTTACAAAGCAGCAGTTGTTTGTGCCAGGAGTAAAAATGAACTGAGTCACAGCTGGAGTTTTGTTCTTCACTCAAAGAGGAAGTGTCACCTGTGTGCTCTCCACTGCAGGCATTGAGCCCGTCTGTAATGTTGCAGGGAGCAAATTTCTCTCCCTGAACAAGAACAAAGAGCTGAAAAGCTGAAGTCCTTCAACAACAACAGAACAGCGACGGCACTTTCACAGTCTGGGAACGATGACGTTCGCTAGCTGTAACATGAACTCTCACCGGCAGCCGTTCATCACTTTCATACTCCATGAGCAATCTCACCTTAGGAGGCGGCCCCAGTGACCGTCCCCGCCCTCGTCCCCGACCCCTGCCTCGCCCTCGTCCTCGGGGGCGGCCGGGGCCCCGATGATGGAGGCCTCTGAGTCCTACAGCTGCTGCTGGACCCCCCTCCACCTGCAGACGGACAACAGTCAGCTTACTGTCGACAGCTGTTATTATCCTGAATGTTTGAGCTCCAGAAAGGGCTAACCAGCCATAATTAGCTGGTTAGTTAACAGCTTATTAACTGTGCACAGACAATAAGAAAATAAACTGTAGGATGACAGATCTCTGCTGTGATTGGTGGATGATTTCTCACTTTATTTGTTGCCGTGGCCGCAGGTTTGTCATCCTTATTTTTTTCCTCCTCCTCCTCATTGACGCCGACTGTTGCCGTTTCCTCTGATTGGCTGTTGTCTGGAAGGGGGTGCGGTGTGTTCCCCGGTGGGTCGCCAGGTGGCTCTGGCTCCCCGTGGGTCGGGTTCAGTTTGTAGTGGCGGTTCAGGCCGCCAGCACCGATGTAGGCCTTGTCGCAGGTCTGGCAGCGGTGGGACCGAGACTTGTGGCTGTAGGTGAGGGAGCTGCCGGGCGTGGCGCCATCCTTCCTGCTGCCCTCGCCGTCCTCCTCCTCCACGCTCATGTCAGAGTAGTCGTCTGAGTCGGACTGGTGACTTTCGGCGAGGTCCTCTGTCTTTATGAACTTGTAGTCTTTGGCTTTGTACTTCGGTGGTCTGGAGACCCGCCCGGACCGGGTTTGGACCTTCATTGCTTTTTTCTCCCTCTTCTTTGCCTTCTTCTCCTTCTCTTTTTGCTCACTTCTGTCCTTAGTGGGAGGGGCTGTAGAGGGCGTGGCCACCGTGACACATTGTGCAGCAGGCGCGGCGGTCTGTACTGGGACTGTCGTGACTGTGACAGGTGGTTTAATGGGACTTTTACGGGCAGCAGTCATCGTGCCGTTAGCAGGTGTTTTAATTAATGGAAAGCTAACAGTTTTAGCCACAGTAGTGGGTGGAGTCTTAATTATTGAAGGGATTGGGGTCTTAACAGTGGGTGCCGTGGACACTCTGATTGGTGTTGCCGTGGGTTTCTGACCTACGCTGGAGGCAACTGATGCCGTCTGGCCTGTCAGCTTGTGGACCAATGGTAGCAGTGAGCCGACCACGGGGGCGGGGCTCTGTAGCAGCAGCTGGATGGGCGGGTCTCCAGGATTCTGCTGCAGGAAGAACTGCTGACCCTCCTGACCAACCACGGGCTGGATGTGGATAATCTGAGTGCTGCTCACGCTGCCATTGGCTGACAGCTTCACTTGCGGCTGAGTGACCGACTTCTGCTGGGTGGCGGAGCCAGGCTTCACTTCCTGTTTGGGAGGCACCTGGATCTGGATCCTAACGGGCTCCGACTGAAAGGACAGACACACAGAAAGTAGATCAAAACACATGATGAGTGTGATTATTCAGAGATTTTTTACCGTGGCAACATTAAGATCACAAACGGAGTCGATGAAGAAGTTGGTTTAAGGATTCCTGAAGAGTGTATGAATAATGAAAATGGACTGGTGAGTTCTTATGTCAGTGTGAAGCATTTAAAAGTTCTAAGGGCTCCAAATGTGAAAATTCACAATCAAACCCGTTTTTTATGTTTCTGAACCTGAAGTTGAAAAACTAACCGTGTGGTTAAGTAAACAGCAGGTAAACATGTTCATAAACATGGAGATGGCAGCCCACTGCGAGCTGCTGCTGTCACGCCTCACCTGCATCACCTGTCCAGGCCCCAATCGAGTTGGACTTTCTCAGCATGGATCTTCCTCCATGTAGCTCTTCATTTGCAATT
The DNA here is from genome assembly GCF_000239375.1 of Pundamilia nyererei. Classification (NCBI taxonomy): domain Eukaryota; kingdom Metazoa; phylum Chordata; class Actinopteri; order Cichliformes; family Cichlidae; genus Pundamilia; species Pundamilia nyererei. The sequence goes on from NW_005187872.1 coordinate 157,946, forward strand.
CCACTCCCATCACACTGCTTTCTGCTTTCCAACTTCCCTCTGTCACTGATATTTCAGATCTCATCTGTAATTCAAAACCTTCTCCTTGTCAGCGAGACCCCATTCCTACAGTTCTGGTCAAGGCCTGTCTACCCTCTTTGCTTCCCCTCATACAGTGATGTCAATACGTATTTGATCACCCTGTGATTTTGCAAGTTCTCTTACTTAGAAATCATGGAGGGGTCTACAATTTTCAGCATAGGTGCATTTCCACTGTGAGAGACAGAATCTAAAAATAAAAAATCCAAAAATCACATTGTATGATTTTTGAACAATTTATTTGTGAATTACTGTGTCACGTATTTGACCACTTGCTTATCAGCCAGATTTCTGACCCTCAAAGACCTGTTATCTTGCTTTCAAATAGTCCAGCTACACTCTAC
>NW_005187872.1:160717-179058 GCF_000239375.1 Pundamilia nyererei
GTTGAAACCAAGCACACCATTGTTTTTCTTGTGACATTACCATTAAGTTTGATGTGTCACATGGCCCTCTTCCTATTGAAAAAACAAAAGTTGTATCCAAGATGGCCGACTTCTAATTGGCCACCATGGTCACCACCCATCTTGAGGAGTTTGCCCCCTCACATATACTAATGTGCCACAAACAGGACTTTAATATTACGGTGTATCCATATAAATGGCCCACCCTGTATTCTTAACTTACCACTGGAACTGTTCCTGTTTCCTTCAAAGTTGCTGCCGTCACCCCAATATTGAAAAACCCCCCCAAAAAAACCAAAAACAAAACGGGTCTAGACCTCATAAATTTTGACAATTTTTGTCCTTTTTCCAATCTACCATTCCTCTCAAAAATTCTCAAGAAGATAGTTGCCACAACTCCACTCACACTTAACTAACAATAATCTGTATGAATAGTTCCAGTCTGGTTTTCTGGTTTAATCATGATTCTGCTCTCCCCCCGTCCTCCCTCACCCTCTGTTTAGCCGAACTAAATTCATGGTTCTCTTCTAATTTTCTTAAACTCAACAGTAACAAATCCGAGCTTGTCTTGGTCGGCTCTAAATCAACATTATCCAGAACCAACAGTTTCTCTATTACAATCAATACTCAATCAAAAAATAAAACTCCATTTCTTCCTCTGTGAAAAGCTTGGGTGTCATCCTCGACAGTACTCTATCTTTCAATTCCCACATCAATAATGTCACTCGGTCTGCATATTTTCAATTGTGCAACATTAATCGTCGCCGTCCTTTTCTCTCCCCACATGCCGCTGCCATTCTTGTCCATAGCCTTGCTTCTTTTTGGTCTTACTCAAAAATCCATCCACAAGCTCCAATGGGTCCAGAACTCTGCTGCCCGTATTATCATCAGGACCCCTTCTATCCATCACATCACTCCTGTCTTGCAGCAGCTTCATTGGCTCCCGGTCAAATATCGCATCAATTTCAAAATGCTTCTGTATACATTTAAGGCTATTTGACATCTCTCCCTCTCTCTGATTTGGTTCAGATCACCATTCCATCTCGGTGTCTTAGATCTTCTTCTCTCTCTGTGCCCTCTCCCCGTCTTGCCACCATGGGGAGCAGGGCTTTCAGCTGCTCGACTCTGGAACTCCCTTCCTCCTGATATAAGAAATATCACTTCATTCTCTCTTTTTAAGTCTAGACTCAAAACTCACTTGTTCAAAACAGCTCATCCCACATAACACTCTGCTATTTCAAATGTGTTTTGTGTCTTATGACTGTGTAAATTGCTTGCTTTTATTATTCTGCTGTGTACAGTGTCCTTGAGTGCTCTGAAAGGCGCTTTCAAATAAAATGTAGTATTATCATTATTTTTATTATTATGTGACCCACCTTTTTCTGGATCAAGGGGATCGAGCTTCCCGTCTGCATGGCCACCTGCTGGGCCACGCTCTTCAGCTGCTGGGAGGCGTTGTTCGGGCCTTTCAGGTTCTGCTGGGAGACCTGGATCTGCTGCTTTGGGACCTGCTGCTGTGACACCTGGACCTGCTGCTGTGACACCTGGACCTGCTGCTGCTGGGACTTGGTGACCTGGTTGATGACCTGCTGCAGCTGACTCGGATCCAGAGCTGCGCTGTGAGCCGGTTTGATCAGCTGGCCCTGCTGGAGCAGCTGGGCCGCCTCGGTGTCGGAAACCTGGACCACCTGCTGCTTGGTGAGCTGCTCCAGCAGCGCCTGCTGCTCCTCTGCCGTCAGCCCGGAGCTCTCCACCAGACTGCCGTCTGGCTGCACGTACAGGATGGTGGTGTTAGCCAGGTCGGTGAACTCCGTGGCCACCAGAATGCTCTGCTCCTCCGGCTGGCTCGGCAGTAGCTCCGCCAGCTGAGCCCCGGACGCCACCGGTACAATGTGGCCCAGCTGGTCGCCCTCCGTGCCGGACACGGGCTTCAGATTGCCGCTCTGGTTGCCGGCCGCCGCTACGTTCTCCCCGGGCTTGCTGCTGTGAGCAGCGGGGGTTGCTGGTGAGCCGTCCCCGGGCTGGGCGCTCAGGGCGGTGGGGGGCTGATCCGCGGCCCCCGACGACTCCGGGGCTGTTATTGTTCTGTCACCCTCGCTGTCCGCCATTTTGGCTGTGAGGTTGGAGTCAGTGCAGACACTCGGGGGATGAAACCAACCGGATCGATCGATCGATTACACCGAATAAATACTGATTTATGGACGTTGTGTGTGCACGAAGCAGAAACGCTCCGCGGGGATGAAGGACGACATTAACGGGAGCAGTGATACCGGGAGCGCTGACGGTTAGCGGGGGGAGATTTGAACTAGCCTAGCTTAGCCCGAGCAGGAGCGGGAGCGCGCATTTCCCGGAGCGGATCCAGTGTTTCACCATGAAAAGATCCGGCGTGGGTCATCTTTAAAAAAGTTTAAAATCACTTTAAAAGTGTGTAAAATCACAGCCGAGTTTAGTTCACTGAAGATTAATAGAAAATAAAATCGCATTTACATTAAAGATACCCTAAGCGTTTTAAAATAAAGACATTTTGACGAAAAGCTGTTTGTGAGCAAACAGCACATTATGATTGATTAGAGAGTTTTGTATACCGGATATTTCACTAATTTCATCTTTATATTGATTTACTTTTATAAATGTATCTCCAGAAAACACATACACAAAATCAAGTTAAATTAATCCAGTCATTCATTTTTTCACCAGTTTTACTCGTCTGTTCCAGTTAAAAATATTTGTTAATCTGATCCAGTTTCCTTGTTTTCCAGTCAGCTGTCGTCGAGTTTCCGTTTCCGGTCATTAAATTCTGAATGTTTATGTTTATTTATTAATTATAATGCGGGAGATGGAGTTTTATCGGTGGAGTTTTAGTTTTACCCAGAATAAACAAACACCTAAAATAAAAATAAAAACCGGAAGCTGAGGGGAGCCGCAGCTTCTTGATGCTTGTGACCAGCAGGTGGCGCAGTTTGCGGATGGCCTCGGTGGAAGCAGTCACGCAGGGCGATGTCACCTGTCCGATCCCCAACATCCAGCTGCACCAAGAACACCTGGATCAACATCTGCGCGGCCTCGTTCGCGGGCAGCTTTCGGTGAGATGTCACGATCTCCTTCACGCGCCGGTGTGTGCTAACAGCGTGCTAACAGCGTTCGACACTGATGCTAGCCCGGACACTTATGTGTAAACAACGCGGTGACTGTTTATTTAATTATTTCTTTGTTTGTTCACTTCGTTTTGGGGATATTTATTCTCAGTTGTCACCTTCCACAGAAGCTTACCGAGCTAACATCAGCCTTTTGCAGCGTCAAACCAAACTCCGTTCAGTAAACGGCCATTTTTAAGATCCGCTGAGTTTGGAACACAAGAACAGAAGCTTAAGGGAAACCAAGACTTTCCATAACATCCAGCAAACGGTTCTGCTTTATTTGGCACAAGTCTGCTCCACCGAACAGGCTTTAAATCCGGTTAAATTTCAACGTTTGTTCAGGCTGGTCGCTTTCAAACTGCAGATTCACCTTTATTGTTATTTTAATGAAGAGTAGAATGACGTCGCTGGCTCCTTTATATTGCGTCTGCGCGGCGTGTAGCTGCCAGATGTCGAACCGCAAACATGTTTTTGGCGTAAAGGCTCATTGATATTTGATCGGGAATAGGGACCTTCATGGCGTCCACGCCGAACTCCGCTTAACAAACGGAGATTTTACTGTGAATCCGCCTCAGCGAAAATTAGATCAGTGTTCAGCAGCACCGTTTGAGCTTGGCTAGCGTTTTTTTTTTAATTCGGTGTCTGTTTGATCCACTGAGCTGCCGTACTATCGGTGCTTCAGGGCGCCGCCCTCGCAGACTGGTGAAGGGTTAAAGATTAAAACCCTGACGGTAGTGGCGTTCCCAGAACAGCCAGAAGGTTCTAAACAGATATTCACTGAACTCTTTTGTCCAGGCTCCTGCAGGTGATGAGCAGGTTTTTCACCTGTCCTCAGGTGTATTTCTGTGTTGTTGTTTTTTGCTAGGATCAGCTGAGTTCACCTTGGCAGTAACATGGCTGCTCAGCTGGCCCCGCAGTCTGTCCTGAGGGAGTTCTGCCCACTCTACTACCTGCTGAATGCCATCCCAGCCAAGGTATGTACCTGTCGAGGTGTGGATGATGATGATGATGGTGTCAGAGATGAAGCTGAGGGGTCCCCTGTTTCCCTGCAGGTGCAGCGGGGCTTCAGGTCAGTCCTGGTTTACCTGACAGCTTTGGACAGTAGCAGTGACTTCCTGGCTGTGGGCAGCAGCATTGGTATGCTCTACCTGTACTGCCGCCGGCTCGCACACCTGAACAAATACAGCTTAGAGGTGAGAGGTCTTTTCCTACAATACTTAGATACTAAGTGTTGGGGAGGTTTATGTGGACTTCTGTCAGACAGGCAATGGCACACAGGTGATGTCAGATAGCTGGCAGGTTAAATAAAGACAGAAATTATATTTGGATTCTTTAAACGGGTACCTTTGCATCTGCATGATGCGCTCAGACTTTCATTAACTCATGTTTACACTGATGCAGGTGTGCTCAGACAGGTGACAATCATATCCTGCAGTCATGTGACCAGTGATGCATTCAGGTTCAGGTGTTACAGGTTACATTTGGTTCAACCTCAGACTCTCCTGGAGCCACCTGTGAGAGCTTGAAAAGGTTTGAACAGGAGTGAGACGCACCGAGACAGATCACATGATAAAAACATGTTGCAGTGCATGGTGAGATGTTTGTTCACCACAGACAGGACAGGTAACAAGTTCACACCTGGAAGACCGAGAGACAGGTGACTGCTTTTGACCTGTGTGTGTGTGTGTGTGTGTGTGTGTGTAACAGGGAAAGTATGATGCAATCACAGCTGTGAAGCTGCTCAGCTGCTTTGATGACCTGGTTGCTGTAGGAACCTCTTCAGGACGGGTTGCAGTCTTTCAGCTGGTATCTCCGCTTCCTGGTCGCAACAAACAGGTAAGAAGATTGATTGACAATGAACGCTGTTGTTACCCCCTCTGCCTCTGTGCACCCGTGTCACACACACACACACACACACACACAGCTGTCTGTCTCTGTGCAGCTGCGGCGTTTCGATGTTGTCGGCCTCCATAAAGGCACTGTCACAGCGTTGGCGTGGAGCACAAACGGGATGAAGCTTTTCTCCGGTGACGATAAAGGACGAGTTGTGTTCACCTCTCTGGACCTGGACCAGGTAAATACCCACACTGCCTCCGTCCTTTCCATTGTAACACACCCGCTCTTACGCCGTGTGTGTGCGTCCGTGCAGGGGGTGTGTAAGCCTGTGTTGCTGCTGGAGGAGTCCTCAGGTGTGGTTCAGATGGAGTATAGTCACCAGGTGCTGCTGGTATCAACGCAGCAGAGATCCCTGCTATACTGCACACAGAAACAGGAAGTGCTACAGCTGGGCACCAAGCCCCGCAAGAGGTAACCCCAGACCCCACCTATCCCCATCCCCTTACCCCATCCTCATCTCACCTCCTGTTGCAGATGTGTGTCGTATTTTGAAATAAATTTTTACCCGTTGCCATAGCGACCAGAGAGCATTAAGTGGCAGAGAGGAGGGTGTCAGTGTTGTTGGCGCATTTCAGGAGGATGCTGCTAATAAAATTACACAATTACACAGTGAATTTGCGTTTATTACTATATTTTCAAAATGCCACAGTTTTTGTCTTGGTCGTGTCCTTTTATTTTCTTATATTTGTCTGCCACACCTTAAAGGCCGGTCCGTGAAAATATTGTCTGACATTAAACCGGTCTGTGGCCCAAAAAAGTTTGGGGACCGCTGTTGTAAGGTAAAGACCCTAAAATTTTACCGGTTACTGATTTAGTGGTACTCGTCTATATTATCTATACCTGTGCTCACTGGTGATACTCGTACACAGAAGCATCACTTGTACCTGTACTGATACTGTGGAATTTGTGTGCTGTTACAGCAGTGGACGGTTCGGAGCCTGTTTCCTACCTGCTCTCTGTAAACAGAGTGACCTTCAGGTGTTTGCTGCTCGACCTGGACTCAGACTGTGGAGGTCTGACATCAGAGGACAGGTGGAGGACACCCGGCTGCTCAAGCCCCTCTTTAACTCACAGGTACACTGGGAACACCAACACATACCTATACATATACACTGAAATTGATACACCTGTGTTAGTAACAGACCTGTTTTCTGTACACCTGCCTGACTCAGATACCTCAGTTTGAGTTGTTTCCTCGTCCTGACCCGATCGGAGGGTATCGTCCAGCAGACCGCCAGCTCGGGCTGCTTAGTTGTTTCCTGAAAGAGGGCTGGATCCTCAGTTGGAATGAGTACAGCATCTATGTCCTGGACTGTCTGAACCAGGTACTTCTGATTGAATGATGTGATCTTTAGGATAATGTGGGGTATGATTATTCATGACATTAAGGCTTTTAAATTAAATTCTGGACCAAACAGGGAGCAAGTAAAAGAGAAGCCAGTATGGGAGAAAATATGGGGGATAGGGTTTTTGAGGCAGTGTTAATTTTCACAATAAATTTGGACTTAGTTTCAGTCTTAATTTAGGCATCTAAATTTTTTTCGTTTTATTCTGTTTTCAGTTAACTAAATATCATAGGGTTATCGTAGACTGGAGGTTAAGTAATCTGACCAAAATATAAAATGTAAAAGTGTGTTGTGTTTTTACTGGTGACTGTTGCTCCACACGGTTTACAAACCGTCTTCTTTTACTTCACGTCAAATGTGTACTCTGGAATTGTGGGCGTCACATGACCAATATAGCAGCTTAACAGACAAGTTCTGAAAACCGCGTGCTACTTTTTTCAAAGGAGCTCCATCTCTTAATAAGGACACAATACTGGTATGTCAACACCTTTGGCACTAACACAGAGCCAAAGTTTTACTTGTCCACAAAGTAGCCCAAATACTAACATGGCTAGCACAAACAAAGGCACTGTGCAGTCAAACTTTAGAACAAAGTTCAATAATATCAATATCACTGTTGAAATTGCAAAGGCTTTGACTGCACTGGAAAGTGACAGAGATAAGATGTAATGACCATATGCAGCGCTGGGGCTGTGCGATATGACCAAAATCTCATATCCCCATATGAGACATATATCGCAAAGTGGTGCATTTTCTGTAAATTCAGTGAATTTTGGCATGAAACGATATATTTTTAGATATAAGTTGTAACAGCTGATAGGTTTGTAGCTTGAACCTATCCGCTGGAACGTTGAGGACAATATAATTACACAGCAAAGCAAGACACGAGTAGGCAAAGTTCTTCATGTTACTCATGCATGAGGGAGTCCTGCCTGGAGCCGAGTGTTGTTCCACCACCTCCGTCAGACTCTCAGCCAGGCTCCCCATAGCACTCCTTTTATTGTGGTTACATGAATATGCATAGGGTCATTAACATATGACATCTTACATAGGTATACATGTGAACAAAGAATACTGTGTGTGTGTGTGTGTGTGTGAGGTCAAGGTGTGACCCTGTGAAGACTCCCCAAACGCTGGTGCCAGGAGCAGGTCCATCTGAACAAAAGGCTCTTATACTTAAACAGATATACGTGTGTTTGCTATACCATATATCAGCAAGAGAAGATACGACCTCTCCTAGGAGGTGTGTGATCTATGCCAGAACACTCTGTAGAGGGAGTGAACGCACTCCCCCTTCATGCTACTCAGAGCCGTTACAGACCTCCTAGGATGAGACATTCTTTCAATCTACAAATGATTATACACTTCTAAGCATATGTGGGTAAATATTTCTAAGCATAAATGACAATCAACAATACAAAACCTAACAACAGCCGCCATTTCCTTTGTAAGTATTTGTTACATGGCGTGCTGCAGGGAAAAGCCTGTTCTAACGTTTGAGTCTAAGGTTTATTTTGAGCACCTGACGACTCTTATTTGCTTCTCTTTCGTAAACTCTCTCCATACTCTGTTACGTAACTGAAGAAGCTTCTCGGATGAGAGGTGAAAAGTCTTCAAGCCACTTAAAGGAGTCCAGACGCTTTTCTTTCCATGCTGCTTAGACTGCGATGACCTGGATGACTGAGAACCTTCAAAGACATATTGCCGTACATTTTGTGAGGAACACCCTTCAACTGGTGCGGCAGTATGAAAAGGAATCATGGAAACTAGCGGATTATAGGAACCATCTCCGTTTCAACCTAAGATGCAGACAAAGTTGTTCCTAAGGGTTTACGCCTTGGATCCATGGTCAGGGGACATAGTTGATTTTTAGGGGGAGAATAAAATCAACTTCTAAGTGAAAGGATAAGACAGGTCCATTTCACTATAGATGACCTCCAGAACAAGATCAGCCAGACTCTGCAGGAACTGAAAACCCTCTCCTATTTTAGAAAAGGTTTACAAGTTTGTGGACAAAGCTCAGCGGGCCCAACTCTCTAAAAGAAAAGAGAGACAACGCAGGAAATTCCACACCTTGCTTTCTAAAACATACACTCCTCAGTCAGAACCTACACAACACAGAGAAGAACACACACCTGAGGACAGTCAGGAAAAATGGGTGAAGAACTTTTCAGACTGTAATCTCACTGAACCTGAAAAGAAAGTATTAGCCAAAGGACTCAATTTTGCCATTTCTCCACAACAGCTGCCCATAGTGGACCTCATCACAGCCACAGAAACTGCCATACGGATTAACAAATTATCACAGACAGAAGCAGAGCAAATCAGGATGAAAGTCCAGTGTCAAAGTCCCTCCGTCCAACAATACAACCTCACAATACAAGAAAAGAAGGCCGTCAGTTCCCTGAGCAAAGACCACAACATCACTGTTTTACCAGCTGATAAAGGAAGGTGCACCGTGGTCCTAAACACTACGGATTACCACACAAAGATCACTACTCTCCTCAGTGACAACAACACCTACGAAGCCTTAAAGCGAGACCCCACAAGCAGCTACAAAAAGAAAGTCATAGCTTGCCTTCAGGGCTTTGAAAAGGACAAAATCACTGACTGCCTTACATAGCACCGCCTTTACCCAGGGGATGCCATACCCTGCATTTACAGACTTCCTAAAATCCACAAGGAAGCTGTCCCACTAAGACCCATAGTCAGTAGCATAAACTCAGCTACTTACAACATTGCTAAACACCTTGCTACCATCCTTGCACCTCTCGTGGGGAACACCCCACACCACATCAAGAACTCCACCGACTTCACCGACAAGGTCCAGAAACTTCCCCTGGACCCAGATGAAACCATGGTATCCTTTGATGTAGTCTCTCTCTTCACTTGCATACCCACCACGGAGGCCGTGGAGACTGTCAGAAAACGACTACAAGAAGACAGCTCCTTGGAGGACAGGACCAACTTCACACCCGATCAGATCTGATCCGATCAGAGTGGCACTCCAATTTCGTTGTACTCTGTACAATGACAATAAAGGCTATTCTATTCTATCATTCTATTCTATCTGCACACTGTTAGACCTCTGCCTCACCACAACATACTTCAAATACAACGAAGGCTTCTACAGACAAAAACATGGCTGTGCCATGGGCTCCCCCGTGTCACCTATTGTAGCCAACCTTTACATGGAGGAAGTGGAAAGGAAGGCTCTTGGCTCTTTCAAAGGAAGAGTACCCAGCCACTGGTACATTTATGTGGACGACACTTGGGTCAAAATCAAAACACGAGAAGTGGAATCCTTCACTGCGCACATTAACGCTGTGGATAAAAACATCAAGTTCACCAGGGAAGACACAAAGGACAACTGTTTGCCTTTCCTGGACTGCGCTGTGCACATTGAAGAGAACAGCAACCTCAACATCGAAGTTTACCGGAAGCCCACACACACGGACCAGTACCTCCTCTTTGACTCCCATCACCCTTTGGAACACAAACTTGGAGTAATCAGGACCCTACACCACCGGGCAGAACATATTAAAAAGAAGGAACACACACGTGTAAAAGAAGCACTCAAAACGTGCGGCTATCCTAATTGGGCGTTCATAAAGTCAGCAAAGAGGCACAGAAAAGAAGACCAGACACCAGCGAGGGAGGATAAGAAAAACAAACACAAAAATATTGCAGCCGGTGTATCGGAAAAACTCAGGAGCATCTTCTCAAAGCATAACATATCCCAGCAACACACTCGGAGACAAACTGGTTCATCACGAAGACAAAACTCCTAAACACAGCCTTAACAATGTGGTGTATGCTGTACAGTGCAGCGAGGAATGCTCAGACCTCTACATTGGAGAGACCAAACAGCCACTTCACAAGCGCATGGCACAACATAGAAGAGCCACCTCCACGGGACAAGACTCAGCAGTCCATCTGCATCTAAAGGTCAAAGGTCACTCTTTCGAGGATGCCAATGTTCACATTTTGGACAGAGAGGACAGATGGTTTGAAAGAGGAGTGAAAGAAGCATCTATGTCCACTGTGAGCGACCATCTTTGAACAGAGGCGGTGGTTTACAACACCAACTCTCTGCCATCTATAATCCAGTTTTGAGATCCCTTCCCAGACGCCTTAACGCCCACTCACATCCTGGGCCATCTGATCCCAGGAATTCACATGATAGGGTGGGGCCAGGTTTCACAATGAGCTCACCCGAAACCCTGGCTGATTGGGACCCACACCCAGTTTTACACCTGTGATTAGGTAGAGCAGGACTGCCCAATCCCAGTCCTCAAGAGCTACTATCCTGCAGCTTTTAGATGCATCCCTACTCCAACACAGCTGAATCAAATGGTTTGATTACCTCTTCAGCATGCCATCATGTTTGGCAAAGGCCTGATAACAAGCCATTCATTTGATTCGTGTGTGTGGGAACAAGGATGCATCTAAAAGCTGCAGGACGGTAGCTCTCGAGGACCGGGATTGGGCACCCCTGAGGTAGAGGATCATCAGGGGGTCCTTTTGTCCCTCTGTGGGGGGAAACTCCCACTAGGTTTAAATCTGGGACTCTCCACCATTTGATTCTGGAACTGAAGAACCTTCTCAGATGAGAGGTGAAACGTCTTCAAGCAACTTAAAGAAGTCCAGACGCTTTTCTTTGCAAGCTCCTTAGACAACATCCATCTTAAAAAGTAGCATCTTAATAACATTTCCCATATTTCTGAACTGCGTGTTTGGATTAATTTTGCATAAATCTGAATGTTCTGAGCGTTCTGTGAATGTTGTTTAAATTTCTAACTGATCTGTGTTCTTAAGGTGATCATTGGAGCTTTGGAGAGCAGCGGAGACATCGTGTCTGTCTCCTGCTGTGACAACGAGATCTTCGTCCTGAAAGGAGATCGTGACATCATCCGCCTGTCCAATAGCCCCGAGGGTCTTGCCTCCAACTGTGAGCAACTCCAGCACTACCAGTATAATATCACAGGAGCATAATACTGCCACTACTACTACTAAAAGCCCATTGCCAGTATAATCTCACCAATTCTCTTTTTCACATACCCTCATTCTGTCTGTCAGTGTTGGACCTCTCTGTCTGTCTGTCCTCACCCTTGACCACACCCACCATCCTCCGATCAGTTGGATCAGTGGAAATTGCTCAGCCAATCAGAACCATGGCCATCATTACAGAGGGAGGGGGAAGAGAGGATGGCGAAGGAAGGGAGGGCGGACAGGAGAAAGCAGAGGAAGAAGAGGAGGGAGGAGTGGAGGAAGTGGAGGAGGCAGAGGAGGAGCAACAACTGGGGGTATGGCTGCTGCTGTGGTTTACCTGGATTCCTGGGACAGCCTGAAGTAACCATACCTGTCCTTTCTGTTAGGGTAACCAGGTGTGTTTGGTTGTGATTCCAGGTGACTGAGCTTGGCCAGCTGTCCGGTTTGTTCGCAAGTAGCTCTCGAAGCCGCAGCAGTTCCGTCACTTCATGGGACGGTCTCCATGGAAACGCTCCAGCGAGTGGTTCTTGCGAGCTGACATCCAGACGTTACAGCACCCCCCTGGGTCAGGAGCAGATGCAACAGGAGCTGGTGGTAAAGCCCATCAGAGTGAAGAAGAAAAAGAGGCGACGACAAGGCAAGTGTGACTCCTCCCACTCTGTAAAGCGTTTTACCACTTTATGACCAATGTGACTCTGTGACGAGTACACAGAGCAACAGTTTGAACAGGCGATCAGACAGACAGGTGAGTGTGTGATTCTGACCTGTCTCTCTCTCCTCAGACAGCGGCGGTGCGACCCGCCTCTCTGAGAGCAGCTGTTCAGACTCCATGTTTGTAGTTCAGGACGGGAGTGTCAGTGACGGAGGAAGTGGAACTCCTCTGAGCGACCGGGCCTCCCTCGTTGGAGTGGATTTTCAGAACGAGAACTCTCCAGAACACCACCCAAATCAGGGCCCCTGGGAGACGAGAGTCTCAGAGAGAGGCATGAAGGAAGAAGAGGAGGTGGAGGCTTCTTCCCACCAGACTGGGTGAATATCTGAAGATGGTGTTGTTCTGTCTGATCTGCACCACCTGCTGACCGGATTTTCTCTTCCTCCTGTTTCAGCTCCCTGCTCCTCCCAGGCCTGGAGAACCAGCTGGACCCTGGTGCTGAGGTCGTACCCCCAACACCTGATGTGGATCTGCTGCTGGAGTGCACCTTCTCCTACATGCAGAACACTGAGGAAGCAGAGGAGTTGCCAGATCGTCAGCCTCCACCGGCTGACGAGTTTCTTAGCCCTCTGATTGGGCCGGAGGAGGAGGTGTGTCTAAGCTGAAGGTTCTGACAAACATTCATGAACATGTGACTTGTGTGTAAATACAGCTGCTGTTACAGCTGAGGCCCACCTACATTTCCAGAGATCACACCTGCTCAGTCATCCCCTGTGTTTTGGCAAGATGTATCAGTAAGAGTTTCTATTAGTAATGGTATCAGTATCAATAAAGTCTTAACAGGTCAGGGTTTGAGCCTGAAACTCGTCTGTGGATCTGCATGTTTAGCACAGGTGAAGTTAATTTTCCCCCTGTGCATTTAGGACGATGTCCTGGCGGCCTCTGCTGGTATGGCAGACCAAATGTTCCACTCTACCGTGTCCAATTTGGACAGAAAGCCCAGTTTGTCCAGCGATGAAGACGATGACATTTACAGCCACATGCTGCCCCCTGCTGGTAATGCTGTGGACACCCTCACCTGCCTGACCAATCCAACGGAGAATTCGCAAGACCAGGATGGCCAGGAGAGAGACCGGCTCAAACCTGACCAGGTTAGACAGAAACCTGACTAGATGAGACTTACACCTGTGCAGAGAATCATTCATGTCTCCTACGAATGTGTCTTTTAGTTGGCGGAAAGCTGGATGGGGTACTCAGGACCAGGATGTGGGATACTGAGCCTGCAGGTGACGGACAGGTAGGCTCTCTTGATCCCTCAGGTGATGAGTAGGTGAGTGCAGATGTGTGACAGGTGTTCCTTTTCAGGTATGTGTGGTGTCTGGACTTTAAAGGTGGGCTGTTCTGCAGCCCTCTGCCTGAAACTGGACTCACTTGGCAGCGCTTTGAGGATAACGTCCACCAGATGGCATTATCGCCTTCAGGTAAGCGATAATGTCTTTACTTGCTGATGTCATTGTTGTTTTATAGTGAATATACTGTTTCCTGTGTTGGTGAATTATTTCCATATTACCTGTCTAACCCTGCAGGTAACCTGTTGTGGAAGGTGCAGCAGAAGAGCCTGACGGCGTTCGCGTGTGCTAAGTTTTCGGCGAAAGGAAAACGTCACTGGTACAAAGCTGTGGAGCAGGCGGCATTCATCGCTCTGAGTGATGACTCTGCCTGGATCGTCAGGACCAATGGGGATCTCTTCCTGCAGACAGGTAACTATGCACCTGTACAAATGGCTCTGCCTGAATGTCACAGTAAACTCTTTGTTTTTACAGAACTACAGCTGAAGCATTTCCTGTCTAACGTGTGAGCTTCCTGTCAGCTGATCCTTCAGAGGTCTGTGTTGGTGGATTAGTCTTCATGATGTCGCTGCAAACTTTTTTCAAAACAAAGCAGTTGAGACACACAAATATTATTCCACTTGCAACGTCATCAGTCACCTGAGTGCCTGAGCAGGTGTTCTCACCTCCTCTGATTGCAGGAAGTTCTAAACTCACTGAGAGGAAAAACGTGATTCTCTCTTTCTTCTTTTTTTTTTTTTCCAACATCCATAACTTTATGTAAACACATACGGCTGTAAAGTGTGTGACCAGCAGAGTGCGCCTTGCCATAGAGGTTTCACCTGCCTCCAGCTCTGCTGTCAGGAGAGACTAGGATTAAACAAAATCAAACCCAGATCAATAAAACAGGTTCTGAGGAGAGCTCTGCTCACTGTGACTGCTGAACATCAGTAAGGTCAGAGCTCCTCCTCTCCACCACACATGATCGATCTGCTCGACCCCATGACCATCGGTCATAAGGTCGATCTGCTCGACCCCATGACCATCGGTCATAAAACCGAACCAACGAAAAGCCACAGATCAGGCTGCTCTTAACCAACCAGCCCGAGAGCTTAAACCAGGCTGACCCTTTACGTCAGATAAGCTCTGTAATGAAACTCTTACACTGTGTGTCTCAGGTCTGAGCGTGGAGCGGCCCTGCGCTCGCTCCATCAAGGTGGAGACCCCCTGCGTGTTCAGCCAGGTGTGTGTGCGGGCAGGTGTGGTGTGGGCCCTGAGCGAGCACCAAGCTTTATTCTACCGAGAAGGCCTGAACAGCTACTGCAGTGAGGGTGAGGGCTGGAAATACGACACCATCAGGTACTGTTACCGTAATACTATCATAGGTCTGCAGTACTACTGTAATACTACTCTATTACTGCAGCAAGGGTAGAAAGTATAACATAATCATGCATAGAGATGGGAATTCTGGTTGCATTATCAATTTCATTGACTGTCATTGGCTCCAATTTGACACTCATCACCATCTCTAAGCAGCATATCAAAAACATGACATTAATGCATATTAATGTCATGCTGTCAAATGTTTGTCGGAGGTGTTTCCGCTCTTTGTTGTGATCAGCGTTGGGTCATTACTCAAAAAAGTCATTTTTCAAAGTAATGCAGTATGTTACTTAATTACTTCCAAGAGGAAGTTATTCTTTACACTATTCGTTACATTACTATGGCATTTCTCTGTAAAACAACCTGAAACACATTGTTAAACAGTAATTATGAGACAATATAAACTTCCAGCTACAGCCCCACACACCAACACAAATATCTGTCCTAATGAGGACACACACGTTTCTCTTAGTATTTGGGTATGAACACAAAGCTGACAGCACAAAGACACGTGAAAGTGATTCATGTAGGCTCTTTACCTGACAATATAAAGTGAGTTGAGGCAACTGTTGTTTGGAGTTTTATAAATATACAAATTGAAAAAAACCTGATTAAGTTCAGCAACAGCTGGCTTCACCGCAGCTCACAGTGCGTGGCTGGGGTCAGCTGTTACTCAGGCTTAGCCAAGAACCCAAAGTGACGCTAACTTAGTGTTAGCATGCTGTCTATGCAGTTGTGTTAGCAGCATTACACAGGTGCTTCAGTCTTGGATACAGATTTCCATTTTACCATTGCCATCTCATCCTTTTGTGCAATAAAAACAAGAGTTATGTCCATATCCGCGGGGGACACTCCCCGCTATTTTCCTCCTCCGAGAACTCAAACCAGCTGATTGTAGTACACGAGCTGATACCCTGATCAACAGGCAAGCTGACTAACGATTACAAGGAATTGAACTACTTAATCTTGTACTACTACTACTACTGTAATACTATTATACTACTACTATACTTCAGTAATACTATGACATTTGCATCAGATGACAGCAGTCAACTTGAGGCACTTTACACAGTACACACTAAAATATTAGAGAAGAAACAGAGCAACAATCAATGCCTACGAGCAGCACTTGGTGACAGCGGAGAGGAAGAACTCCCATTTAACAGGAAGAGACCTCTAACAGAGCTGTTGGATGTGAGAAGGATTTTGAATCTATTTTTGGACCCGGTGAAGAGAAGCTGGTGTGGGAGAAACACTGTCTTTCTGGAAGCGGTGTGAACTAGCAACACAGGTACACACCATCAGGTACACTCCTCACCACCTGTGTATGTGTGTGTGTCACAGTGAGGCTCAGGGTCTGGAGCTGATGTGCGTTGCCCTGGGAGACGGTGGGACGGCATGGGCTCTGGATGCCAGCGGCAGCCTGTGGTTTCGGACTGGCGTGTGTTCGTCCAGACCGCAGGGCGAGGATGATCACTGGTGGCAGGTGAGCCTTAGCGTCTGTACGACAGACTGTATGTTAACGATGACAGCCAAAGAGGTTTCCATCATTAGGGTCTCTGTTGGAGGCATTCTGGTTCAGCCCGTGTCTCTCCTTCAGATCAGCATCTCGGACTACGTGGTCTTTGATCAGGGCAGTCTATTCCAGACCCTGCTGCAGGCCACGCAGAGTGTTGCCACGGTAACCAGAGCACCCATGGAGCGCGTTGTGGCCTTCCTGTCACAGTACTCCCAGTGCCAGCCAAGCCTGGTCAGCGCCAATGCCAGCGGAGTCTGGGTGGCCTCGGGCCAGAACCAGCTTCACCTAGCACGTGGCAGCCTCGTGGGTTAGTAAAGTCCAGTAGAGTCCAGTAAGCTCTAGCTGGCTCTAGGCTGATTTGTCTTTTCGTCTCAGGAACTTTCTGGCAGAACGTAGTTCCCAGAGGAACAGTCTCTGCCACCAGGTGGACATTCATCACATCTTCAGCGGTGCCTCACAGAGAAGGTAACACAGCTGGACACACCCATACCTGAGCCCTGTACCAAGCATAACCCTACCCCGTGTCACCTGATTTTCAGGTACCTTCCTGTGGCTGGCTCAGAGCAGGAAGGACTTGTTCTGCGTTTGGGATCAGGATGGAGAGCTCCGCCCCTCGTCAGTCCTTTTACCACCTGAGGTAAACACACCTGCCACTTGTCTGTGTCTTAAGGGTTACCTGTGTCTTCATCTCATGGCATGCTGTGTGCGCTCAGGTGGAGCTGACTCACCTGTCCGCCTGCCGGGACGCTCTGTGGGGGCTGGACACGCACGGCCGGGTCAGCATTCGGACTCTGTCCCCGTCCTGCCCTGCCGGACTGCATTGGACCCCCCTGGACCTGAGCCAACTCGGTGCGTACCTGAACTCACTCTGATACTTCTGTGTGCGAGTGAGCGAGCCCATCAGATCAAAGCTCAAAACTCATTGGCTGATGAGTTGTGACTGCCAAGCTGTAATTTAAAACAAACAAAATGTGTCAGTGGGGGTGTCCAAATTCAGGGGCTGCATCCGCCTGAGGCCGCATTTGTAGACCGATTACGTCACAGCGACGCGACGAAGGCTGTCTCAACTCGTAGACTCCTCCGAATCCGGCCGACAAATGCGTCCTCCTTTTCCCCAGATTTGAAAGATGGGTCGGGCGTGTCCTTCGTTGCCCACCATATCCCAGAATTCATAGCGTGGCCCAGCCAGTTCCAGTTTTCAACAATGGCAGGCGTTGTAATATTACTCTTATTACTCTTATTGGGTCACAAAATAAACTTTTAAGATATTTTCACAATGTAGCTGTGTAAACTTCAAATATCTGCTCGGTTTATCAAGACAGCACGTATTTGCAAAAGTGCTCCGACGTTTTCGGCGACGTCTGTTACCCACCAGCTCGACAGCTAGCCAGGGCGATAACAGCAAACTCCCCGCACATCGTTTTCAAACCCCCGCGCACTTTCACTGCTCAGGTTAAACATGAGTCACTTAGATAACTTAAAAATGTTGTTGTTTGGCTTTTTTCAGTGTTTTATTCGTTCCTGAGTAAATCGGTTTGGCTGAGATTACAGTTCTAGTTTTCACACAGCTGAATAAACATCAAACAGAAAACTGATTAATCAGAAGTGTGAGACGGTCGAGTTTACTCCAGTGTCCTGTTATATTTTAGACAGCAAGGAGCAGACGGCCGAGTTTATTAAATTCCACCGAGACAGCGGTGACGCTAATCTGAAACCTACACCGTCCAATTTCACAGCCGTTTACTTCCGGCCTACCCGACCTTCTGAGGACCTGGCCCACGTAGAATGTGAAGGACGGGTCCGCAAGAGATGCAGCCTCTATTATATAACAAACCTAAAAACAGGAAGCAGCGACACACTTCCTGTTCCTTTTATTCACGCTTTTGTTTCATGTTTTTTGCATTTCTTCTCAACAAGGAAACTTTATTTGTGACAAATGAGTGAACATTAACGTGATTTTAAAAACTGCTGTGAAAGGGATCAGCAAGAAACACACACACATACACATATACACACACACACGCACACATACACGCACACATACACACACACACACACACACACACACAC
>NW_005187872.1:179078-187547 GCF_000239375.1 Pundamilia nyererei
ACACACACACGCACACAGCAGCTGTGTTTCTGTGTCACACTGACAGTTGGAACTTGTGTAACAGGGCGGCACTTCATAGGTCAGTGTGTGTGTCTGTGAGTGTGCGTCACACTGTGACCTGTCTCAGATGTCCGGTCTGTTTTTAGCCCACTGACCTTCTCACTATCTCAGGTCACATGACTGGCGTCCTCTCTGGAGTCAGCGGTCTCTTGTAACGTTTCAGTTTCACGCAGAGAAAAACACAGCGACTTCAGACGGGTGTTGGTTGCTAAAACAACAGTTACTGTTTGTTTTGAAGCTGGGAGAAAGTCTTTTAGCTCCTCCCACCAGCTCACACAGATCCAATGAGAATCTTATTTACAAAGAACACATGATGTCACACACTTTGTGTTGTCACATGTTCTTTCTTTATTAAAAAATGATGTGTGTGTGTGTGTGTGTGTGTGTGTGTGTGTGTGTGTGTGTGTGTGTGTGTGTGTGTGTGTGAGATCACAAATGAATGATTTAACTGAACTATCAGTTTGTCAAACCTTCCCGTGTCTGGTCAGGTTTCCAGTGCTGAGTCAAAGCCGCAGGCTTCCCTCCTGGGCAGCACAGTGGTTAGCACTGCTGCCTCACAGCAAGGTCCCGAGTTCAATTCCACCACCCGGCTTTCTGTGTGCAGTTTGCATGTTCTCCCTGTGTTTGTGTGGATTCTTTCCGGGTACCCCGGCTTCCTCCCACAGTCCAAGAACACGCAGTTAGTGGGGCTAAGTTAAGTGGTAACACTAAATTGCCCATGGGTGTAAGTGTGAATGGTTATCTGTCAACAGACAACAGCCTGGCGACCTGTCCACGGTGCCCCCCCAACCCCAAGAAAGGATCAAAATGTTCTACTGTTACTTTGAAAAATAAAAAGGGTTTTCAGGTCGTGTTTAATCTGTGCTCCTTGGTCAGGCTCAGACCAAACTGCTCTGTTTTTCGTATGAGTCCAGGAGAAGGTTTCAATGTTTCCCTTTGTCACGATGAGCTCAGGTAAGACGTTACCTGTGTGTTACAGGAAGTGTGCGTCTAGTGAGCGTGAGCTGTGGCAGTCAGAACGTCTGGGCCGTGGATAGCCGAGGAGTCGTTTACTTCAGAGTCGGGACGCAGCCGCTCAATCCCAGCATGATGCTGCCGGCCTGGATCCAGATCGAACCACCTGTACAGGTAACATCGAACCACAGGTAAACCCGCCTGACTTCAGCAGGGTCATTTTCAGGTGCTTTGAATACTAAGTGCTTGTATCAATATGGGTGAATGAGCCGAGTCGTATAAAGTGTGTAGAGTAGAAAAGCTCTTCATAAGAAGTCTGTGCAGGTTCTCAGTCGCCCAGGTCATCGTAGTCTATGGAGCTCAGAAAGACAAATGTCTGTACTTCATTCATTCGACCTCAGTTAGTCACATGATAGGGTGGGGCTAGGTCTCACAGTGATTCACCAGAAACCACGGCTGATTGTGACCCACACCTGTTTTGACAGCTTGGCTCGTGTGATTAGGTAGAGGATCAATAGTTGGTCCATGACCCTTTTGGGGGGACACTCCCATAGGGCTTAGCATCTGGACTGCACCAGTTGCTCTCAGTAGTCAAGAAGCTTCTCGGATGAAACGTCTTCAAGAAACTTGAAGAAATCCAGACACTTTTCTTTCAAAGCTCCTTCGACTCTACGTAAGAAGTCCATTTACCAGTCGTTTAAACCTCTCTCACGCCTCGTTCTCTCCACCTGTAATTTTCCCTTTATTAACTTCCTGTTTCCTGAAGGTAAAGCCTCAGAAGCAGTGACACTTGTCCAGGTGACTGTGATGTCTTGTCTTTGCAGCCGATCGGAGTGCAGCTGATGAGCATTCAGACGAGTCCTAATGACAGGCTCCTCTGGGCGCTCGACAACAGAGGAAGCGTTTTCGTCAGGACCGGGCTCAGCGACGAGATGCCCGTTGGGACAGAGTGGGAGCTGGTTCCAGGTACTCACCTGTGTGACGTCATCACCCGCCTACATCTGTCTGTCTGTGAGTGTGTCTCACTGTGTGTGTGTGTGTGTGTGCGTGTGTGTGTGTGTAGGTCTGGCTGTGAGTCAGCTAGTCCTCAGCTGTCGGACTGCGTGGGTTCGTTGCGTAAACGGAGATCTGGCTCGCCGCTACGGCGTCTCTGAACGAAACCCAGCCGGAGATTACTGGAAGAAGATCCCTGGGAATGCCAGCTGGTTCACTGGTAAGACTGGTTTATTCTGTTTTATACTGGTGCACCGATACTTGACACAGCTGTGTCTCAGGTGTGTTTCTCCCTCTCTGCAGTCACTCCAGAGGATGAGTTGTGGGCAGTGACTCAACTTGGCGGATTGTCCCATCGGCTGACGAAACTCCTCCCACAGACGACCCTCAGACCCCCCCCCTCAAGCCCCGCTCTTGGAGGGGATGATGTTGATGACGAATGGGAGCTCATCTAACCTGTGACATCACAGCGTCGCCTGACAGTGCTGTGACACATCAGTGACAGCACTTCCTCTTCCTTAGGGACAGACAGGATGTGACATCACATCTGGGCTTCCTGTGATGGCTGCCACTCAGGTAGGCCAGGTCGTTGCTGGGAAATGAAGTGAATGTTTTATTTAGGTTTTAACAGGAAGCACTTTAATTGCAGAAGGGAGGGGCGGGGTGCCCCCTGAGATCAGTCCTGATTGGATCTATTCTACTTGGTTCTTTTTTTAACTTATTCTAACGGGGTCATTGTAAATAGAGATGTTAAAGGGATGTGTCACTGACTTGAAGCGGCTCCACTTTCTTCCTCTGAGGCTCATTAAAAGTCGTAGTTACCATGGTATAGACAGAAGCTCCGCCCACTAACACAGCAGCATGAAAACATGTAAAAATCCTCCGGAGACTGAATCAAAAGAAGAAATCGGGACTCTAATGGACAGCAGTGTAGTTCTGGTGTTGGCCCAGGTGTCTAGTGGACCTTTAAACACCGCCTGATTGTCTCTGACAGTGTTGCCATGGGATCTTAAGCAGCTGTGATGTCATCCTGTATAGACTGATTGGACAGAGTCAGTGTAAACTCACCTGTTGTGTTTCATCCATTAACTTAATAAACACATTTAAACACTGATGCAGCGTCAGCTTATTCAATGGTTATTGATTGGATTGACAGAATTTCAAGGAAAAATGAATAGATGTTTTCTGCCTTAATGTTTCAGCTGAGATCAACAAACCAGCAAACTCTCCAACAAACAGTCTAAGCCAGGGGTCGGCAACCCTGGGCATGTGTGCCACAGCTGGCACGCTAAGGGTTAGCTGATGGCACGACACGCAGTGAATTAATCTGAGAAGGTGCATTAAAAAATAAATAGCCGGGCCGGTGGTACACATTGCAGATTAGCTCGCGCAGACATATTAGTTTTGCCGCTTCTTACTGATGGTATCTTACTTAACCCCAACTGCCAGATTCAGCTTGTAATTGGCTAAAAGTAACTTAGCCTACTGGTGAGAGGGACGTTGTTAGCTGGCAGTTTTTTCAAGCGATGTTGAAATTTCCATATCCCAACACTTCAAAAGCTTCAGGAGCTGTCTGCTCAGCATCAGCACCGTGAGAAATACACGGATACATCCGTAGACTCGAGACAGAATTCACAATGTGTTTTTGGGACTTTTCAGGTGTATGGACCAATGTTTTCTTTTCTGATCAAACCAGCTGGATTTGTCTCACATTAACTGGTTGGACACAGAGGACATCGAAATGCAGCTGATTGAACTGATAAGCTCGACTCTGTGGGGGTCAAAGTTTGCAGAACTACAAACGCAGCAGGAATCCACAGCTGTGTGTGCTCATGGAGCTTGCATGTTAACCTGCTGGACATCACTACCTGACAAGTTTAACTGTCTTCAGAACATTGCAGAGGCCTTATTGACAGTATTTGGCTCTACATATCTGTGTGAGCAGATTTTCTCTCACATGAGTCCTCAGGTAGCCGTCTGAATGCTGGACACTGGGAGACCTGTGTCTCTGAGTGGGAGACCAGAGATCACATTAACATGTGTGTCTCTGTATTAACAAACATGTCATATTGGCTTAGTTTATTTTTCTTATCAGTGTTGTGAGGAGACCATAAATAGCATTTGTATTTTCTGTTGTACAGTTATGGAGTTCTTGTTATGGATAAAAAGTGTCTTTTTTCTGTTTCAAAATAGCTGATAACTATTCGCTGATAGCTGCAAACATCTGTGAACAAATATAATTCTATAAAGTGGTTCTAGATAGTGTGTAACTGTTAATATAGAGCGTTATTAAATTTATTGCTAATGCAATCATATGGCACACTGACATCTGAGGAAATTTTAGATGGCACTCATCATCAGACAGGTTGCCACCCCTGGTCTATACTATAAAAATGAATGCGTCCACATACTTCTGGATCTGCCAACATGGTACATGGAACTGCACAACACGCCTCATTTAGACATTGCATGCATACTTATCAGGTGCAACTTGGGATTCAGTGTCTTGCTCAGGTATGCAGGTCGGAGCAGCCAGGGATCAAAGCGCCAACCTTCTGATGAGAAGTCAGCCACGACAAATGAGTGACAAATGTTTTATGAGTAATAAAAGATATGGCGTGTGTGTGTCAGGTGATGTGAAATAGAAGGAAGGTTTTAATTATTTGACAGTGTCACATGATGTCTGAGAGTCTCTGTGATTCGTCACAACCCTCCTCCATATTCTGGATCCACTGCTCCTTTACTCCTGATTGGTCAGTAGACTACAATCAGAAACTTCAAGTACTGAAGTCAGATGCTGCAGATGATCAATACTCATACGGAGTTAAAAGCAAAAAGATCTTCATCACACCTGAGCACAGTCGTTGATTGACTGACACTTCAATAAAACCTGAGGACACGAGAAAATTATTTAAAAGGGAAAGAAGAATAAAAGGAGTGAGGTGCAGGTGAGTCCACAGGACTTCTGAGTTTTCTGAGGGGAAACGGGTCAACTATCTCACCTCAGGTTGTTTAGGATAAATGTTTGATCAGATTATATCTGATATTATCAGATTTTATATCCAACCCTAACTCATGTCATCAAATGTTTTATTCACTGAGGTCAAGAACAAAACAGCCTATTTGTTTGAAATAAGTCAATAAAAAGGGGGGAAGGAGGACAAGAGGGACAGAGCAGCTGGAGCTGAAGCGAGTCAGATCTGAGGTCAGAGTTCAAACAGATGCAGGTTAAAATTAGAGTTTTGCCACATCACTGCCACAGTGAATCTAACCTGAGAAGAAGCTGACACACTGGGTCCTGCTGATCAGACGGAGGCCAATTCAAACTGGGCTTTTTCTCCAAAAAAGAACTGGAAAAAATTCACACTAAATAAAAGATCCTTAACCATGATCAGATTTTACACAAGTATTTTATGAAATATTTCATTAGCAATTAATTCATTATTTCATCCACACCCAAGTGTCGTTTTAGCCTGCTGGATGGATGTAAGTAATCCTGATCTCATCAAAGTGGAAGGAGCGCTGTCGCAGATCATTCTTCCCAACAGCAGTTAGCGTCTATAACTCCTCAGTCACGACGTCACTGGACATTATGGACATCCACGGTCAAACTTCATGCATATTGCACTTTTTATATGTATGGACGTGTGCAGGTATATGTGTATGTATATTTAGTGTGTGCGTGTGTGCGTGTACATGTCTATACTTATAAGTAAAATACTTATCTATTACTTACATAGTAATAGTAATGGTAGAATAGTTACATTTATGTCTTGCATATTTCCACAACCCTTTATCCATAATCACATACTGTGTATGCCACCATTGTATATAGTATATTAATTATTTTTTATTTGTTTGTATTTTATTTGTTTTTTGTATTTTTCTTCTGCCATCTGCACCTAAACTGAGGTAATGCACAAATTTCCCTGCCATGGCGGGAGATCTGCCTCCGCCTTACACTTATCTTATCTTATCCTAAAATAATTTGAACAACACAAATCAGTGTGATTCAGCTAAACACCCGGCCTGGATTATCTGATCTTGTTCGATCATATAATCCTTTTTTGTCTGTCTCAACCAGATTTCAGGATTTCATCCTATTGGATTATGGAGGACCATTTTAAAACTTTGGGCTTTGCTGCACATAAAAAAATAACTTGATTATTTAGATTCACAAAGATACACCAGAGTCTGCACTATTGATCTAAAATTAATTAAACCATCATCAGGATCACAAACACAGCCAGGAAGGTTCGGCTTTTATCGCCATCACACTTTATTACAGTTTATTTACAATTTATTTACAGTTTATTCAGGTTTTATTAGGTGTGCTGTTTCCTGTCATGTGTCCTCGAGATCCAGCAGTGTCCTGTCTAAGCAGCTAATGAAACTGATTGGCAGTTAAACTTTATCTCAGGGCAGCTCCACCATACTCTGGGACCTAAAGCCTGATGCTTTCAGTCTATTTACATCATCCCTTTACGTCAATGGCACACTGTCCAATTACAAGAGGATTTCCATGCTAATATGATCTCACTACCAGCTGTGCAGCTGCAGGAAGTCGGGCAGCAAGCTGATTCGGTCTGCACCAAACTGCATCAAAGAACGCAATGCCTGCAGCAGCAGGGGAGGCGGCGCCACACCTTGGAGCCAGCTGAACACTTTTTTTCCCAAAAGGCTTTGCCAGCGCTGCGGTTCGTCCTGCAGCCGCTGCAGCAATGGTGGTTTGGGCAGAAAGAGCAGCAGGTAGTCCAGACAGCGCTGCGCGTGGTGTCGTTTCGACACGTCACAAGAAACAAGTCTCTGCAGAGCGGCGTCGAGGCCGTCGGGCCGTGCACCCTCGACCAGCAGCAGCAGCAAAGAATCGGCGTGCGACAGTTCCACCGCTAGCTGCACAGCACTCTTTCCTGCATCTGCAACGTGCGAGCAGCCGCCGCAGCTGTCCAGGTAGTCCTGTCGCTTGGTTTGCTCACCACAGTTCTTCAGAGCTGCCATCATCATACCGAGGATCACCAAGCGGTCATAGCGAACCGCAATATTCAGGTGTGGTGCCCCACTGCCGCGACAGCAGCAGTAACTGCACCGTGGCGCTCTGAGCGCGCTCACAGAGTACCTGTTGAGCAGGTATTGTGCATAGTCCTGGTGGTCATGTATGAGGGCGTAAAGCAGCGCCTCTGATGGCAGGAAGGCTCGAGGGTGGCCGTCGTCCCAGCAGAAGACCTCCATGCAGCGCATGTCTTCCAGCAGCCAGACAGGAAGTCGCTCCCGCACAGAGCAATAGAAGGAGAACGCCGTCCGCTCACATTGCCGCTCAGATGGAGACGAAGACACATAGTCAAGCTGAGAGGACAGCAGCCACGGCATCGCTGCACACCTGACGAGGTCCGAGAAGGTCTGAGGATGAATGAGGAGGTTTGATGACAGGTGAGGTGCTATGAAGAGTCCTGAGGAGGACTGTGTCTACCTGAGGACCTTTGAGAGTCTGAATCAGCCGACGCTAAGAGCCAATCCAGCAGTCTCATTCAAACCTTCATTCTAAGCAACTCCTCACTTTTATACTCCTCCCCCACCCCCTTGTCAGCTGCCTGTGGGTGTTGATTTTCCACTGAGGGGTTGAGGTGGAGGAGGCGGGGGGGAGTTCCTTGCATAGTGAACATTGTGGCCTTCAAACTGCTGACGAAAGTAAACAGGAACAGAAATGTTGAGCTGAGCAGACATCAATGGTTATTATCTGTGATCACACAGATAATTATTGATTGATTATTGATCAGAGGAATATGCTGATTAGATTTTCACATTTAAAATGAAAACATTAAGTTTTAAATCAAACACTTTAAAATTCCTGATTTATCATACATGTGGTCTTTGTTTTCAGAGACCCTCTCCACACAGTCCCCATTAATGTGTAAGGGCTGAGGGTCAGATTTGCTCCTGAAGTCAGCTATTATTTCTTTGGTTTTTGTCATGTTGAGGACCAGGTTGTTCCGGCTGCACCATGATCACAGATTTTCCACTTTGTCCCTGTATGCAGACTCATCTCCCCCGTGATGAGCCCGATCACAGTTGTGTCGTCCACAACTTAAAAATAGTGTTTCACGGGTGGGTGGGGGTGCAGTCGTGAGTGTATAGAGTGTATAGCACGGGACTCAGCACACACGCCGGTGTTGAGGCTGAGTGCTGAGGACCAATGGGGCCCTACTTTAACTCTCTGTGAGCGGTCACTGAGGTAGTCCTTGATCCAGAGACGGGTGGAGTGAGGGAAGCCGAGGTCGTGTAGTTTGGTTACCAGCCTGGCAGGGACGATGGTGTTAAAAGCTGAGCTAAAATCAATAAAAAGAAGCCTGATGTAACTGTCCTTTTGTTCTAAGTGAGTTAGGGTTGTATGGAGGGCTATGGCATCCTCTGTTGATCTGTTCTTCCTGTATTGAAACTGGTGGGGATCAAATGTGGCTGGGAACC
>NW_005187872.1:190122-192366 GCF_000239375.1 Pundamilia nyererei
CTGCGTATCGTTTTTCACTCTGAGTTTTCTAAACCGGCTTCCTGAAACAGGGCCCTGGTCTGCACAGTCCTTTAGCACCCTAAAGTCGGGTCCTGCTTTTTTCTTGGAGTTTACTGTCCTTAGTACACGCCTCAAACCATCCTCCCCCAACAGTTAAGATGTGGCTGGTGGATGTGAAGTAGCCACTTCTGGTGTTTTCTGTTCGAAGCAGGTGTAGAAGCAGTTCAACTTCTCTATAAGTGTAGCATCGCCATCCACGCCGTTGGTTCTGTGTTTGTAGTTGGTGATGATGAGGACTGTCCTCCACACCTGCATAGAGTTATTACTGTGGAGATGATCCTGAATTTTGTTTTTATAGTCCAGCTTAGCCCGTCTGATGCCCCTTTTCAGGTTTACCCTAGCTCCACTGTACAGTTCCATGTCTCGCAACCTTTAGGCAGGGATTTTTTCTTCAGCAGGGTCCTGACTTCCTCTTGTCATTCAGGGTTTTTGACTGGCATACACCCGGATACCTTTTTCAGTAGTGACAGTGCCTGTGCAATTCTTGAAGTAGGAGAGTACGAATGTAGTAGTACAGAGGGTGTGTAAGCTGGCAGCACAAACAGGGATACGTGGTCCGACTGGCCCAGATGGGGTCTTAGTATGGCCTTGTATCCTTGCTTAATGTTGGAGTAGACTTTATCTAGTAGGTTATCCCCACATGTAGCACATTTCACATGCTGATGGAACGCAGATTTAAGCCTACATGATTCAGGTCCCCCGCTATTATGTGAGTCCCATCTTGATATATGTTTAGCTGGGTCCTAATGGCACTATGTAGGAGGCTAAGAGCAGACATAGCATTAGCGTCTGGAGCTACATACACTGCAGTGATCAGAATCGCTGACGATAACTCCCAGCGGAGGAAAAAAAGGTCTGCATTTAATGGTAAGGAACTCTAAGTCTGCTGAAAAGTGGCTGTACGTGTCTTAGGGGTGTCCAAATTCATAGGCTGCATCCTCCTGAGGATCCTGGCCTTTGCGGTCTACGTGGGCTGGGTCCTCAGGAGGCCAGGTAGGCGGAAGTGAGCGGCTGTGAAATTGGACAGTCTAGCCTTCTCGATCTGTTCCCGCCCTTACTTC
Source organism: Pundamilia nyererei (assembly GCF_000239375.1). Lineage (NCBI taxonomy): Eukaryota > Metazoa > Chordata > Actinopteri > Cichliformes > Cichlidae > Pundamilia > Pundamilia nyererei. The sequence goes on from NW_005187872.1 coordinate 191,244, forward strand.
TGCGTATTTCCGGTCGCTAGCACCACAGTGCAAAAAAACGTTACAAAAATGGACCCAGAAATGTCGCCGGTAAGTTTTACACCTCAGGCTCATCAGAGACAATCATATCCAGGTAAAATAATTTTCATTACTCTACACACGTTTAGGAATTACTTGGCATGTTTCATGGATAATTCCAGTGACTGAATGACTGCCGGTCAATCAAAATATCTGAACCAAATCTCTTTGGAACTTATAGAAGAACATTTTCTATTTATTTCCTATTATTCATTTGATCGTTTAACTTATTTGTGTGCATAGAATGGCTGTAAAAATGTCACAAAGCTAAAAACAGGGTTGTTTCACAAAAAAGCTTAGTTACACAGATGAAGTGTAACTCTTTTCACAGAGTATTAGTATATTTTACCCAAACTTAATAATCAGAATAATGCTTTGATCTCAAATCATATCAAATCATACCTTTCTATTAAAACTGTTTTTGTTGTTCTCCACCTTTTCCTTAACCAGACAAGACCATTGTACTGCAGGATTAACCTGAGTGTCCCAGTCCTGGACCGTTTTTTAACCAGGAAGATGCAAGGCCTGATGTTCGGCTAAGCAGGGAGTCCCTGGCAGTGTTGCTAAATCTCCTGAACCAAGATCGGCAGCATGGTTGGGGTGCCACAATTGAGATCCTGGTGTTACTTTTCTGGTTGGCAAGTGGAGCATCCTACAGGGTGGTCTCAAGAGTGTTTGGGGTGCCTTGTTCTACTGTCCACCACATTGTCCACCAAGTCACAAAAGAGGTGGTGGCCATTCTCCACCATGTCATCCACAACCCAACGACCCCAGAGGACCTGGAGCTAGTGGGTTTGCAGGGCTTGCACGCCACAGAGCCTTTCTGAAAGCGGTGGGTGCAATCGATGGCTGCCACATCCACATCAGGTGTCCAAGCAACCCTGATGGTCAGTGCTATAGAAACAGGAAACTGTTTCCATCTGTCAATGGAAATTTGTACTTAGTAGTCAGTATAAGCTTTTAATGATACAGGGAGTGCAGAATTATTAGGCAAGTTGTATTTTTGAGGAATAATGTTATTATTGAACAACAACCATGTTCTCAATGAACCCAAAAAACTCATTAA
>NW_005187872.1:193642-204603 GCF_000239375.1 Pundamilia nyererei
CCTTCTCATTACAGAGATGCACATCACCTAATATGCTTAATTGGTAGTAGGCTTTCGAGCCTATACAGCTTGGAGTAAGACAACATGCATGAAGAAGATGATGTGGACAAAATACTCATTTGCCTAATAATTCTGCACTCCCTGTATTTCTAAATAATAATATTTAGACTCCAGGATACTAAAGAAACATGAAGGATACATTTTTGTTTTGTGCATTTCTGCAGTTCATTCACTTTAATTCTTGTCTTCATGTTTGAGTTTTGCAAGCTGGTGCCTTCTGTTGTCTTCTGTTGTTTTATGATGTATTTTATGTGACTTTTGCATGTTGGTGGTATATATGCTGTATATGTAGGTTATATGAATGTACCTTAAGATGTAATATTTTTGAAAATATGTACGTTACTTTTTATTTATTTAATGTTTCTCCTTGTTTACGGTGACAGAGAGAAGTCTAAATATATTCAGCATTTACTAATAGTTACCATGTGCAGTTTTAATTTCTACTGCTTCCCCCTGAAGTGCCGAAAGTTCAGTGTCCCAAATTTTTATTTGTCTGCCTCTGTCTGTCTTTTTTGTCATGAAGTTGTGTTGATGCTGTTGCACTTTATTGTTCTGTGAATGAATGTAAAGAAAGTTGGTGTTGAATGAGACCAATGTTGCTGTCTGATGTGAAATCTGGTTAAGAGTGGGACAAATGCGTAGCTGTTTTTCTGTTTCAAAATGTAAAAACCCTGTAAAAATAATCAGATCACTGTTTTCCTGTCTTTTACCATTGTTGGGCTGTGAAGGTCCAAAATTGTACTTATGATTTAGGGTTAAAGTAAGATTTTACACGTGGGAAAAGACAATAGAAATAGAATAGAAAAGAAGAAATAGAAAGAAATAAGAAATAAAGACAAAATTCAGATCCAAATCTTGTGTAAAAACCCTTTCACATTGAGTCCATGACATTTGTCTTTTGTTTTTAGTTGTTTTTCTGACTCACCTGTTTTAATGCAGCTGTTGACCGAAACCGTAATTTTGCAGGATGAATTTACTACTTTTATTTTTTCAATTCAAGTTTGGCTTTCCCAATTTTCTCTGGTGAATAAAACGTTTGGACCAAGTAGTTGGTTTGGCAACTAGTGCGCTCCACTAATAAGCTCCACTAAGATTTTCTTTGTATACAGGCTGTGATGAGCTCACATGTGCCACTACAGCTGCTCCTGTAAGGTTTACTGCTCTTTGTGGATTTAGACAGCAGAATTTAGTAGGATATAAGCAGATGTTACATGATGTATCATGGATGATTTACAGCCTGTGCAATATCACTGAATTTCTTTCCAATCTGATACCAAATCAAATTCAGGGTGTTATTGACAATACTAAAACATAATGTGGTTGTAAAATCAAAACAAAAAGTAGTGTACTTAGTATACTTTCATAATGAATACAAGACATCAGACTATTTGTTCTTTAATTAAGAATTCATACAATAAATAAAAAAATACTTTGTGACTTTGTAATGATACGTAGCCTATATAATCCAGTTTAAATGTTCTGCAACTTTGCCTGACAAAATCTAGGCCAATTGAATTGATTGAGTTGATCTTAGGGACATACATATTAGTCAAAGCTAATTATTGTAGCATGTATTTATTTCATTACTTATTTCATAACCATATTTATTCATGTAAATTTGAATAAATGGGATTCTGTAAATCCCTGTCCTTTTAACACAGACACAAAAACCTAAGCCTAGACATAACTCACTTTCCAAAATTCATTAACAGTGCTACATGTCACCAACAGCTCCACCTTTTCTCTCTCTGTACCTGGATCTGCCTGCAGCACCAAAGGACTGTGCAAGCAACATGTGTCTCACCCTGGAAGCAAATGTCCATCTCCTCCTCTTCAGTTCACCTCATCATGAACTCGTCATCATTGGGGTGGCTGTGGCTCAGGAGGAGCAGGTCACAGGTGATAATTGTTGAGCTGTTTGAAACACTGAATTTGAAATTCTCTGCCACTTAAGAACAACGTCAACAGCGCCACCCCACTTTGACATATAAGTTAGTACCAACAGTGGCAGAGTGACCTCTGACCTACCATGGAGAAAATAAATTAGAGGCTGTGAAGGTTGTCTGAGTCAGAGGCAGAAAAAAAATTGTTGGTTGACAGCCCATTGATTTATTCCTTTCTTCACAACTGTGGTTGAGCCAACTAATGAAAAATGAAACTAGAAAAGCTTTACAAGGAAACAAAACGGGGAAAACACATCTGCAACTTCAAGACAATCCTGAACTAAAGTGAACTACTCAAAAAACAGTTTTGCACTGGGTGAAACCCCCTTTAATGGGGCCCCTGACAATAAAGCCACCATCAGAGATGGGCAGTAATGCGTTACTGTAATCTGATTACTTTTTTCAGGTAACGAGTGAAGTAAGGGATTACTATTGCAAAAACGGTAATTAGATTACCGTTACTTTCCCGTAGGAACGCTGCGTTAATGCGTTACTAAAACCGTGATTTTTTTGCGAGAATGTCTCATGACAGTGACGTAAGCGAGTGCAATGTTGGTGACAACAGCTGTGTGCAGATCAACAATGGATAATATATCGAGTGCGGAGAGAATATGAGCGTGCAGCGTTTAACTTTGAGTTTGATTCCATTAAAAGTGACAAAAACATTAGTGTTCGTTGTGCGTGGGAAGAAAACTTCTTTTTACAGCGAAAAAAAACCCCTAAACTTCCAAGCAACACGGAGTGAGCTATGACGAAATGGAAAACTCACAGAGAAACTCGCGGATTCTTCCACTGACCGCTGCGGCACACCTGCACCAGGGTAAACTAAACCTCCACCTACCCCACTCCTGCTTTACAGGTGAAAATAGAGCAACAGGACCGCTAGTCTTTGATGTTATTTATTTTCTGCTGTGTTTTACTTGCACCTATTTGAAAGACTGAGTGTAAACACAAAAAATATTTTATTTTATGTGCTGGAATGTGCAGAAAATAGGTTTAAATATCAAACTAATTTCTTCCAGTCAGAGAATGTTGCATATAATTAAATTTTTGCTTGATGCATAAAGCTAAAACATTAAAACGAATAAAACAAGTTTTAAAAAGAGACTTTTCCATTTGATTACATTTTGTATGATGGATTATGCAGAAAAAGTAGAATTGAGCTGAAAGATCTATCGCTTTATCACCTATTCAGGTTGTAAATCGTTTTTAAAAAGTAACTAAGTAATTAATTAATTTTGAAAATAAGTAATCAGTAAAGTAACGGGATTACTTTTTGGAAGAAGTAATCGGTAATTAGTTACTGATTACTTTTTTCAAGTAACTTGACCAACCCTGGCCACTATAATCTGTTCACAATCATAACCTGGCCCAGGCTAGCTCTGGAGAGGAGATGCAGCTCCTGATTATATAGTGAGAGGCTCCTCCCACTGTCTGAAACAACAATGAAATATCAAATTAAGAGTAAACATAGGTTGTTTATAGTAGTGTTAAATCTGCCATTTAAATTTCTAATTATAATATAACAGTTAAACAATGGGAACATTAATATACATATATTTAGAAAATCCCCACACAACTGTAAATGTTTAAAATCAACAGATTCTTCAAACTCATACCAAACTCCTGCTCCTTCATAACACTTGGTAACTTCCCTCCAAGGAACTTTACCATAAAAGGAGTCCGAAAACCCAACTGGTTTGGCTGTTGCTATGTTTTTACCAGATGCAGGCCAGGTGCAGTCTGGAGGAGAAGTGAGAAAGAAATTAGATGCAAATCTTAAAACTAGTATTTTAAGCAACTCTCTTCTTGACTTCAGGAGTAACGTGGCAGCAGTACACACAAAACGCTGCAGTATGCTTAGAGGTCACAGGCCAAAAAGATTCTTCCTCTTGTCAGCAGGGGGAGACAAAGATGCATAAGCTAAAATTTTCAGTAGCTGCATTTTTAACCAAATACCAGTCATTTTACTTCTACTTACTAATAATCAAGTGTAGTGTTTTATAATGATACTGCTAATAAGCTCTGTACTATGTTTCCGCACAACAATTTCAGTGTGTTCTTTTTTCTTTTCTGTCACTCCATGGAACAGCTCTTGAGGTCAGAATAGAAACTTTTTATTGTCTCACAAGTCGCTTCTGAATACTCTTAAAGGGTTTTTATGAATGTTTGACATGTAGTTATGGTTTTTATTGCTCTTGTTTATTTATTATTTTTATTCTACTCTGTTTACATTTGTAGTATTTCTATTTTTTCAAGCACTTTGTAACTTTGTTAAGAAAAATTTCATATCAAAAAGTTTTAAACTGGTGTAACAGGAAATGTCATCTCTAATATGTTTTTTTCAAGAAAATAAGTAATTATGTAAAATATAATTAAATAAGTAATTACATTTTGCAGTCATGCCTAGCAGGAGGAGCTTGTTAAATTAATACTTTTTCAACATTTTACTAAGGCAAAATAATAATAAAAACTTTATCTGTAATATTTCTCTAAATGTCATCATTTGTGTTCCAGATTTGTTTTATTTCTGTTCTAAAAAACAAACAAAGCTTTGTAAGGTTTAATGGGAACAAACTACAAAACTTCTGGAACACTATCATTTGGACAGGTGAGACCAAAGTGTTTTTTTCTGTCATGGAACAGTTCATGGAGGTCAGAACAGAAACTTCACTATTGCTTTACAAGTCACTTCATTTTTTTCATATTAAAAAACTTTAATGAATATTTGACATGTAGTTATGTTTTTTATTGCTCTTGTTTATTTATTATTTATCCTACTTGTTCTGTTTACATTGTGCTATGTATATTTTTTACAAGCAAGAGAAAACAAATTATCTGCAAATAGATATTAAAACGCAATGGCCAACAAACCATCAACTGTCACCAACCCAACACAGGAGACACCACCTGAACTGGAATCTAGATTCAATAATCAAAAATGCAAAGTTGATGGCCAGTTGATGGCCAATAAACCATCAACTGTCACAGACACACCATCACCAACAACAGGACCCAGCTCCTGAACCTGAATCTAGGCCAAACAATCAAAATTGCAAAAACCTGTTTGTGTGCTTGTGTGAGTGCTGTATGGGGAGCCTAGATGACTCAGACACAGAAGATTCAAACCAAGGGCAACCTGCTATTTCACAGCAAAATGCTGCCCGGAATATTCAAGTTAATATGGCTGAATGACTCATGCTTGTGCCTTAATTTTAAAAAGACCGTATCAATGTTTTTTAGTAAACCTAAAACAACCGTGGCTGCAGTAAAAGTCTGCTTGGGTGCACAAGAATTAATTAATGTTGAGGAATTTAAGTATTTGGGAGTGCTACTAGACTCTAAATTATCCTTTAAAAAACACATTAAAAAAGTAGTGAAAACTGTAAATGTTAATATACAGAACTTTAGACATATCCGCACATCATTAACAGACACAGCAGCGATTACATTCCTGCACTCTATGATACTGGCTCATATTGAATATTGTATTACAAGTTGGTCCTATACAAGCTCTGCTGCTATTGGGCAAATCGAAGTATGCTACAAAAGAGCATTGAAAATATTAGATAAAAAACCTTTTTCATATCACCATTGTCAAATTTTAGAAAAATACAAGATTTTAAATTTTACTAATTTCAAATTATTTAAATCTGCCTGTCTAATATACAAAGTTATACATGGTCTGGCGCCTCCACCAATGAGTGATTTTATTAAACAAAAGTCTAGCAGTGTTGCCGGGTCTCGACTGACTCGAGCCACTGTTAGAGGTGATTGTGAACTGGCACTCAGGCGGACCACCTTTTCACAGAATGCTCTGTCATATCAGGGAGTGAGCTTCTGGAATAGTCTTCCACTGTCAGTGAGGGAAAGTACAAGTCTACCCATCTTTAAGAGTCACTTAAAAGGGCGGCTGAGGGACACACAAACATGTAATCATGTTTAATAATCATGTTTTATATTGGACGGGAAAAAGAGTTAGTGTATTACAAAAAGGGAAACAACTGTTAGTGCAATGGGTGAACGCAATATCACGATGGTCAGGGCATGTACAATACTGGGGTTTGTGCAATATAATTGATGTGTTTCCGTTATTGTTATCTATACTGTCCTCTGTGTCCACTCTCCTTGTCATTGTTTGTTCTAGTATAATGTGATCACTGTTTTTGTCCTTGTCACATGACCTGTAAATAGTGTCTCTGTATGTTTTTACTAACTTGTGTTTAACACCAACCTGCCAGAGGGTCTGCAGATGGAAATTAGCCCAAGGCTATAATCTGGCATATTTACATTTGTTAAAATGTTCATTAATATGTATTGCCCCTCTTTCTATAAAAAATAAATGAATAAATAAAATATCTTTAACAAACTGCAGCTAGAGCTCCCTCCGGGTTGAATGTAGTTTTCTTGAATCCTAGAAAACTAATTGGATTTTAAATTGGCTCTTTTTAAATTGATCGAGTCACTTGACACTTACACCTTTGATAAAGTCTTGCGTGTGTCAGCTTCCTTTTTACAGATACAAAAATATGTAAATGTACTGATCTGAATTATTATATTTCTGACTGTCAAAATTTCCCAGATTCAAAGCGAATTAAATTGAATCGAATCGATTCTAGAAATCAGTGACAATACCCAGCCCTACTCAACACTGCCCCTAGCATCCTGGAGCACTTCTGTCGTCTTTTGTACGTGTTTTGGAGTTTTTACGTGCTTCTGAGTTTTTACGTGTTTTGGAGTTTGTACGTGCTTCAGAGTTTTTACGTGTTTTGGAGTTTGTACGTGCTTCAGAGTTTTTACGTGTTTTGAAGTTTGTACGTGTTTTGGAGTTTGTACGTGCTTCAGAGTTTTTACGTGTTTTGGAGTTTGTACGTGTTTTAGAGTTTGTACGTGCTTCAGAGTTTTTACGTGTTTTGGAGTTTGTACGTGCTTTGTCTCTAGGGGTAATGTAAATATTCACTCCACATGAAATTTAATAAATAAATCATATAATACAAAAAACAAATATTCACATTTCAACTTTTAACTATTTAAATTTTTCCTTTTAAACTAATTTAAAGTGAAACAACACAAAACACTGCAAACCACAACACAATTAAATATAAATTAAAATATGAAAACAAAAAGAAGGTGCACATTCTCTGTCATATGAGCCTGCATGAATAAACTTTCTGAATCCTTTATCATCCTCAACTAAAAATAGTTGTGGATGATTACTATACCTTTCTAATGTGACGTTGTTGTCCCTGACTCTTTTTCTCTCTCTCTCCCTCCAGCTCTGTTCCTGTGCTACTCTGAGTGTAACTACTGCCCCTCCCCCCTCTTCCCAGCGCAAAGCACAAGGCTCGCATGCGGAGTGAAGCGGGAAAAGTGCGAGAGAAAGGGTGAGAGAAAGAAAAGAAAAAGAACACGGCTAGCGATAAGGAGCCGGCTCGTGTCGTTCACTTCAAAGACCCGGCTCTTAGAGCTGTTTCGTTCGCGACCGACACATCACTAATGTTTAATAGTTTTAGAACATTGGGCCTTGAGGATTGGAGCGGTTTTCCTCCTGCCCTCAGTTTGATTAAACTAGAATCACATCATATTTTCGGCGCTACACAGTAGTGAGATAAGTTTGTGGATGTTGTGTCCGCAGCTTCGGTTATCCTTTTAACCTCTCGCTGGTTAGCTAGCGTGAGCCATAAGCTAACAGCTAACCTGGTTAAATGAAGCTAGAGTTCCACGCACATGTAAACACAGCTCGTCTCTGCTGCTTTAACTGTTAAATCAGAAGGCAATACTGCGGTTGACGGGGTTTATTATGTGAAATAGTAACTTGTTTAGTTTAAACAGCCTAGGCGGCTAGCTTCATGCGTCTCCCTCTCCTGGGGTTGGAAGGGGCACGTTTCATCTTTTTTCAGCCACGCAGACCGAGCTGTTTGCGTTCTCTTGCCTTGCATACGTTCTTATTTTGAACTTAATCTGGAATTCATTGCATAGTGTTTGTGCGGGATATAAATGACAAGATGTCGTTTTTCAACAGATTTAGTAAAAAAACATGTCCAGTGTGAATAAAATTTTCACGGCAAACATCTGCTGTATAGACAGCTTGGCTTGGCAGTTTATACAGGACTATAATGCCCAGACATGATTCTTTTGAAAACCGTATATCTTTCCACAGGTCTCAACTTCATATATCACCTAGACACAGAGCTGGATGAGGCCAGCACAAACAGCGGCCTATCAGACGAAGATGACTTCTTTGGGTCCATGGGATCAGGAAAGTCAGAAGCCGGGGAGTTGGAGAGGTAAAATTTCCTCAGAAGTCAATGTGCCATATGAACCATTGCATTAATAATAAATTTATTAATGCTCTATATCAACAGTTACAGACTATATAGAACAACTTTATGGAGCTTTATGTTGGCAAAGTGCAGATCAGCTATTTTAGGCTATTTGCCGACCCCTGATCTATTGCATAGCTTTCCTCACATCAAGAAGCTGTCAATCAAAATCAATACAGCTCTTCCTGCATCTGGAGTTTGTGAAAGACTGTGCGAGACTCCTGTGCCTTAAATTGTTAATGTGTTTAGATATATTCTGTTTGAAAATACTAAAATTTGTATATTTACTTATTTTTGTTTTTATAATAGCTTTTCTTTTTAAAAAGTAAAAAATATATCAGACCTTACAACCAGTTACTCAGTACTTGAGTAGTCTTTTCACCAACTACTTTTTTACTCTTACGTGAGTAATTTTTTGAATGACTACTTTTCACTTTTACTTGAGTAATAATATTGTAAAGTAATTCTACTCTTCCTTGAGTACAATTTTTGGATACTCAACCCACCTCTGGAAAACAGCACTAAGGAAAAGCAACAAACAGAAGAGATTTGTTTGGGTCACGAAACACGAGGAATGAACATTAGACCAGTGGAAATCTGTGCTTTGGTCTGATGAGTCCAAACTTGAGATCTTTGGGTCCACCTGCAACGTATTTGTGTGACACAGAAAAGGTGAATGGATGGTCTCTACATGCATGGTACCCACTGTGAAGCATGGAGGAGGTGTGATGGTGTCAAGTTCTTTGCTGATGACACTGTTGGAGATTTATGCAAAATTGAATCACACTGAACTAGCATGACTACCATAACTTTTGACTGGTAGTGTATATACACTCCTACCCTTCTTTCAACATCCAGTTTCCTGTGCCAGACCTTCTATTGATCCACTGAGGCAGACATGTAAAAAAACATGAACTAAAGCACATTTCTGTATATAACAGCCCGTTCTCACTCCCGAGGCGTAACATGTCGACGTTTTGTCACGTCCCGCGGCGTTCCTGAGGAACGCGAAAGGAGACCTTCGGCGTTCTTATGGTACACGGCGGGTTATGGCTGGAATCCAGTGCAATGACGCTCCCGCGGTAATAGACGTTCCAGCCCTGTATTCCAGCCCTAAACCTAACCTTATCCCTAGCCCTGACCATAACCTTATTCCTGACCTTAACCAGGACTTTAATAATGTTAAATAGCGTGTTTCTAAGCGATTTGAAGAAAAAGAGCAAACGTGTAGATTCAGTCCAGACGGTTCTCATATTTCCTCTTTTTTCCAAGGTCGTCATTTAGGAACGTGGTGGGTAGCCGAAAACATAATATGGTGACGATTTGTCACCTAGCGTAAAATGTTACGCTTTGGGAGTGAGAACGTGTTGTATATAAACAGGACTTTAAATCTACATCAACAGCTACTTCAGAGGAAATTCTTCAATAAACTGCAACCAAAGGCTCAACTCAGAGGACAAAACCCAACCTGTTATAAACAGTGTGACAGCAAACTTTCTCTTGTGTAAAGTTACAAATAGAATTATCCACAGGAGCTTTTATACATAATGAAGTTATAATTCGTCCTGTAGAAATTATTTAGGCTATATAGTTCCCTTTGTGATAACTCTGCTATGAATGCCTCTCATTAATTTTTTTAATTATAAAATCAGACAGCCCACTATGAGCAAACAACAGTGGGAAGGAAAAACTCCCTTCTTGAAGGAAAAAACCTCTGTGACTGTCTTTGTGCACACTTTAACCTGATTCAGTTTTCTTACTTGTCAAAATGCACCATGGGTAAAAAAAACCCCAAAACAAAACAATCTTTGAAATAGTAATGAAGGAGAATCCTCAGCAAAGATGAATTAAACAAGTTTTATTTTGATCAAATTTTACTTTAAGTAAAAAACATCTTTATTTGATGACATTAAAGTCATCAAATAAAGACAGTTTTGATGGAGCTCCTGACCCAGCCCAAGCTCTCTATGAAGACGAGGAAAAACTCCCCAGGGGGCCAGATCGATTGGAAGAAACCTCGGGAAAGCCCATTCAAAGAGAGATCCCCTTTCCTGGGATGGCTGGGGGGGTTACAGGAAGTCCAAGAAAGCTAAATTTTTATTTATTTATTTTTTAAGATTGACCCATTCTATCTATTCCTGTCCAACAGAAAAAAGAAAGGAAGTTACTACAATGTATCATACATATATGATAAGGTGTGAATTGTGTGTTTGTGTGTGTTATCTTAGCCAAGGGTGAAGCTGGAGCTCCTCCAGTGTTGGGCGCTTCTCCAGGACTGTAGTTAAACATGCGTCCAAGAAATTGCGGCATTCTTGAAAGAAAGAAAAGATCAAAAAGATGAAGATGATAGTTCTAGTGATCCAAGGCATCAGTGAATCTGGAAGTGTGAAGTTTTCTTACCTGTGGACAGATGCTTTTTGATGCTCAGTTTCTTTGTGAGGAACCTCTCGGTATTAAAGTCCCGTGCATGAAGCGCTTCATACAACACCACTCCCATTTGCCACACCGTGGTGGGTCCACACCTGTAGCAGCTCCTCCTGTACCACTCGGGAGGGGTGTGAAGAGGAGTGCCTAACAAACAGACACAATTACAATTTCTTCTAAAACAAAAGACACAAATTGTTACATCTGTGAA
>NW_005187872.1:212109-213519 GCF_000239375.1 Pundamilia nyererei
ATTTATATTCATTGATTATTCTTATGTATGTTTTTGGTTCTCTTTATTGTTTTCTTCTTGTGTTATATTCTTAGGCTTTAGGTTTCTGTTACTTTGCCTTACCCCTGTGTCCCACGTGTCACGTCTAGTCATTCTTGTTTCCATGTTCCCCAATTTCTCCCCAGTTAGTCATGTCTCTGTGTCAACTCTGTGTCTTTGTAAAAGTCTCTTGTTTGCTGTTTTACTTTGATAGTCTTGTGTGCTATGTTAGTGTTTTCATGTCTGTGAAGGTTCTCAGTCATCCAGGTCATCGTAGTCTAAGGAGTTTGGAAAGAAAGAAGTCTCTTTCTAAGCTCCTTAGACTATGTTAGTGTTTTCAGTTTTCCTTCCCCATGGTCTTGTTGTTTGTGATTTCTCGCAGCTGTGCTCTCATCCAGCTGCTGTTATTCCCTCATTTATCCCTCTGTGTATTTAAGCCCATTGCCTTCCTCTGTTTGCTGTTGGGTTGTCTGTGTATCATCCATGACATTTCCCATGTTCCAGGTTATCATTTGTTGTGCTCCATGTCTCAGATCTTTAGTTTCTTTATACTTGCTTCTAGTTGCCTCCCTGTTTAGTTTTTGTTAGTTTAGTCTTTGTATTCCTGCATTTTTGTTTGTTGTTTTGTGCTGCCTCAATAAAAGGCATATTTTCAGTTTAAGTCCTCGTCAGCCTCTGCATTTGGGTCCTATCTCTCTTCACTCCACACATCTGCCAGAGCAGCCATGACATTAACTTTCTTATTATATCAAACGACAGACCAATGAAAGATAAAGGGATAAAAACAGAGTGTGTGTACTATCAAATATAACAAGTTTTTATAAAGGACAACAAATGATGTTTTGTCACAAGCTCCCAGTAAAGGTTTCTGTTAAGTATAAAAAACAGTTGTTCATCTCTTGTGTTAGGTGCTGTTTTTATGCTGTTTTTATGTTTTTATGAATGATTCACAGGTCAGTGTTAAGTGGCTTAACTGATGTGAAAGATCAGGAACCCACAGAGTGTGTGCGTGACTATCTGGTTTCTTTTATTTGGAGCACAGAAATGTCCCTTTTTGGTCTAGAACCATGGTCTTTTCCTGGCAGCCAGCTTTCCAGATTATTCCACACTCTAGTGATGGGATTTCCGGCTCTTTTTAGAGAACCGGCTTTTTCGGCTCAGCTCACTAAAACGAGCCGGCTCTTTCGGCTCGCACATGGCTCTTTAGGTTGTTTTGTTTGCTTTAATTAATTTATTATTAACAACAATATAAAATTATGCACAAAAGGAATTACTAATGTAAAAAAAGTGGTTTTATTTATATATGTTTATATATAAATATATGCGGTGGCCCCTAGATTCAAAGCACGTACAAACTACAAAACACATTTCTAGCGTTAACTGAACTTCCAA
>NW_005187872.1:213674-218944 GCF_000239375.1 Pundamilia nyererei
TGGTACTTGCTGGCTTGTGTAGCCACTAGGTAACAAAAGCTCAACACTGCGCCCAGCATCCTGGAGCACTTCTGTTGTATTTTGTACGTGTTTTGGAGTTTTTTACGTGCTTCTGAGTTTTTACTTGTTTTGGTGTTTGTACGTGCTTTGGGGTTTGTATGTGCTTCAGAGTTCAGACGTGTTTTGAAGTTTGTACGTGCTTTGTCTCTAGGGGTAACGTAAATATACTTTTATTTATTCACTCCACATAAAATTTTATAAATAAATCATAAAATACAAAAAACAACTATTCACATTTCAAATTTTAACTATTTAAAATTTCAGCTTTTTTCTTTTAAACAAGTTTAAAGTGAAACAACATAAAACACTGCAAACCACAACACAATTAAATATAAATTAAAATATGAAAACAAAAAGAACATGCACATTCTCTGTCATATGGGCCTGCATGAATAAACTTTCTGAATCCTTTATCATTCACAACTGAAAATAGTTGTGGATGATTACTATACTTCTCTAATGTGGCGTTGTTGTCCCTGGCTCTTTCCCTCCTGCTCTGTTCCTGTGCTACTGCCAGTGTAACTACTGCCCCTCTCTTCCCAGCGCAAGCACAAGGCTCGCATGCTGAGTTAAGCGGAAAAAAGTGCGAGAGAGAGGGTGAGAGAAAGAAAAAAAAAACCCACGGCTCGCGATAAGATTGGCTCTAAGAGCCATTTCGTTTTTGTATTATATGATTTATTTATTACTTTTTATGTGGAGTGAATAAATAAAAGTATATTTACGATGGCCCCTAGAGACAAAGCACGTACAAACTCCAAAACACGTAAAAACTCCAAAACACGTAAAATCTCCGAAGCACGCACAAACTCCAAAGCACGTACAAACTCCAAAACACGTAATAACTCAGAAACACATAAAAACTCAAAACACGTACAAAATACAGCAGAAGTGCTCCAGGATGCTAGGCGCAGTGTTGAGCTTTGTTACCTAGTGGCTACACAAGCCAGCAAGTACCAACGACCGGATTTGGTGTGTGGTAGTAACAGGTAAATGAACATTTTTTTAAAAATTATTTGAATATATATGAGTGCTTGTGTATAAATACACAAACAATACACACATGCTTTCAACTGTGTAATTTAAGTGATCTAGGTAGCTATTTTGGAAGTTCAGTTAAAGCTAGAAATGTGTTTTGTAGTTTGTACATGTTTTGGAGTTTTTACGTGCTTTGTCTCTAGGGGCCACCGCATATATTTCTATATAAGCATATATAAATAAAACCACTTCTTTTTTTTACATTAGTAATTCCTTTTGTGCATAATTTTATATTATTGTTAATAATATATTAATTAACCCTTATGCTCCCCTTTGGGGCAGTCCGGAGCTGCCCCAAAGGAGAATACAACACACAGACGCTTCTGAGTTTTATTTTATTTTATTTGAAATTACACTCACGATACAACTGAGGCAATCTGGAAGGCCATACCTTTTAGGGACATGCGCAATAGGGAGGGTGCGTTTTTAAAATGCCCCCCCTCCCTTTTTGATTACAATATCAACAAACTGTCCGTGTTTCAGGTGCTCGGTGCTGTACAGCGCCTTTGGTGGCTGTGAATACATCAGGAGACGTTGAATGGAAGGAATGAAATGTGGCGTGAGGAGTCTTTTCCTGATGCTGTAATAATGTTCAGCGTAAAAGTCATCCTCCAAGTATCACAGCAGGATGGAACGGACACACGCGCAGGCTCTGAGTTGGGAAACACAAGAATCTTTATTACAGCACACCAGGTGATCTATTTACAGAGGTGAGGGGGAAGTCGGGCTCCGGGGGTCCACACACAAAGGGAAAAGACGCTGAAAGTCCACACGCACTCCGTCCACTCCTCACGCTCCTCTCCACACTCCACAGAAAACACGATGACGTACTCCACTCCTCATACACTCAATCACTCAGGAAACACAGGGGTTGGTCCAGGGAATGCAGGTCGGCAACGGTCCAGCGACGAGAAACACAGAGCTGCCGTCTTATAAAGGAGCTGGAACACTCGTAACGAGCCACAGGTGCGTGATGGCGACCAGGTGCGTGGAAGCCCACAGGTGAGCTCCGCCCTGGCAGAGGGAGGAGGGAAAGAGAGGAAGTATCACGGCGAGCGAGATGAGCCGTGTGGAAAATAAAGGAGGATCCAAACGCAGGCACCTGTAAAGGTGTGATGGTGGTTTATTAAACACAAAATAAAAATGGACAAAAGGCGAACCGAGCAAAGACTAAACTATACTGGGAACAAACTGAGTACAGAACACAAACCTGAACATGAACGAGAGCGAGCGGAAACAGATGGCGGTTGACAGCAGGGAAACACACAGATGAAGCAAGGTGGATACAGAGACAGACCAGCAACTACAAACACAGAAGACACTACTTAAATACACTCAGAGAATCACAGGGAGATTACACACAGGTGGGAGACACAGCTGGGAGTCATTAACGAGCCGAGAGGTAAAGCTGAACACACTCACATGAGACGCAGACCTTCACAATAAAACAGGAACAAGAAACCATCACACTAAGACGCAGACTCGACATTGAGAGACAGACAGAAAATGACACATGGAACTAGACATATACTAAGCAGACACAACCGAAGAACAAATCCTAAACACAAACAGAAACATGAAACTCTAATAATAAACATCATAATCATCATCATTAACACAACAAGAGAACAAGAAAACAATCCCTGATGCAAAATTAAACCAAAACATAATAAACTCAAAATACTGGGTGGAAACTGACCCAGAACCGTCACAGTACCCCCCCTCAAAGGGCTGGCTCCCGACAGCCCTAAACAGAAAACAGAACAACAAAACCGAGCACCAGACCAGGGCGGGCGTAGGGGGTCCAGGAAGGAGGGTCCGAAACAAAAAACAAGGAGCACAAGAGTCCAGATTAAACCAAAAACAGGACAACACAAAACAAGACTATTCATGAGGCCACAGTAAAGTCTGGGGGTCGACCTGGAGGTCGACAACACAAGAGCCAAAACAGATCAGGGGGCCAACCGTGCACACGGCAACGGGCAAACAGCTCCGGGGGCCGACTGTGCACACGGCAACGACGGCGATGGGCAAACAGTTGCTCGGGCTGGTACCCATCCAGCCCGAGCAAAAACCAGGTGGGGCCCATATATACATGTTGGCTGGGTTTCTTTGGGGTTACATTCTTTTCCAAAGAGGTTCCTGCTTTATCTACAGCCTGAGTGTCATCACGATCTTTCTTGTCTACTGGAGTATTGGGCATGACAATTGTTTTTTTCGGTTTTTCGTATTAAACTGAATTCCAGGTTTTTAAAGATGTTAAATTGAATAACCTTGACATTATTGGTATTTTGGATATTAGTGATAAGTCTGGCACCAGGGCAATCTTCTGCTGTGCTGTGCAAGTTGACTGTTGTTTCCTGTGAAATATCAACTGGCATTCCCGTGTTGCGGTCAACTGTGTTAGAGGTCTGTGCAAGTTCAGGAGCTGTCTCTGTCTCCATTGAGGCCACTGTTGTTGTGCTAGTGACTGCAGTGTCCTGGCAAAACCTCATTTCTGCACCTGCCGACAGTGAGCATAGGGCAATGACATTATCTACAAAATTACACAGCCTTCCTACGGTGGCATTTTCGGCGTAATCAGACCGCAACTGTTGCCACTGCTCCTCATGTGTAACATTATTTAGCAATTCCTCTAGCAGTGGCCTAACATCATCTGCAGGAGTGGAATCACTCCTGACATTGTCTGGATTGCTCCTAGCTGTGTTGTTGTCCATTTTGCTTCAATATCTATTTGTTTGCTGTTAATTTATTCTCTAAGCTAGCGTTAGAAATTCCGAGTTACAAAGGGGTATTTAAGGGTTCGGTTTTAACTTAAATCCTTTGAAATGTATGACGTCTTTGAAGCCTTTGATCCCACTTCGAGGAAAAAAAAGAATGCGCTCGAAGTGTGAGGGTTGTTTGTCTCCGCCCTAAATTTCATCACAGCCTCCCATAATAATAACTTTAGTAATAGTAGCAGTTAAAATATTGTCTGGTTTCATTTAGCATTTATTCATAGTTGTTCCATTATCGTTGATTGTTGATCTAATACAGTCGACCAGTTGACAACAATCACGTTGAAAAATCATTTATTTGTAGTTGGCCGGAAACTAAAGCTGTTGTCTCTTGGACTATTCCGTAGCACCCACCCGAGTAGTCGTCCTCGTCCCTGCACCGCACGTAGATCTCAGGTAAGAACGTATTTATTTAGTCATTGTTTGAATGCTGACTTTGCTTTGTTAGCAAAGGTGCTGTAAAGTTGTTAGCAGTGTGTCAGCTTGGGGACCTGCCACAGAATACCTTTGTGACGTCATTCGCTATGCTCCAGACCGGATGGGGAGTAAACTAAAAACAGTGAATAATACATTTAACAAAAATGTTTTTAGAAAATAAACTGTTTTCTTAATTGCAAAGATGTCTATTGTCAGTTTTTAAATTCCATAAAGCCTGATGCTTAATATTATAGGGCTATTTTTACGGGCATGTTAAATTGTAACATAATGTTTAACAGATAATGGTTTCTGGGTTTTTTTCTTTACGTCATACACAATTGTCTTTTTGATTGTTTCATGGTACATGACCTGCCATATCCAATGACACATCTGCTTTCCAGTATCTTTTGCTTGTTTCTTGTCCTCTTCTTTTCTCTTTTTCCT
The DNA here is from genome assembly GCF_000239375.1 of Pundamilia nyererei. Lineage (NCBI taxonomy): Eukaryota > Metazoa > Chordata > Actinopteri > Cichliformes > Cichlidae > Pundamilia > Pundamilia nyererei. The sequence goes on from NW_005187872.1 coordinate 218,408, forward strand.
AAACTGAGCACCTGATGGCTTTGAACTTTTCTTGTCCATCTTCCAATGGTTTTAATTTTGCACTCCAGTAGGAACACCCATCCCCCAACCGGAGGATCACCAAAGCATAACCTACGGTAATAGACCTACACCTTAGTTCCCAGATTCGCTTTGTCTAGGGTTTATTTCTGGGATTTCGCACAACCCAGGATTCAAATCATGAATACATAATGAGCTTGGAGTTACAAGATTATGAATGAAATGTGATCTATTTGGAAGCAGCAGGGCCCCCTACCCTTATGACAGGTTCTGTGTGAGACTTTAAATCATTAAACTGTAAATTTTAAATTGTTATTGATCCCTTTACCCCTGGTCCTAAGGTGTATATTTATTTTCTTACTCTTCTTATATTTATTGTTTGTTTACTTGCACTGCAGTAACTGGAGCCTCGTCGTCTCGCCTCTCTATATACTGTACTGTATATCAATCAATCAATCAATCTTTATTTATAAAGCACTTTTCATACAGAGAAAATGTAGCACAAAGTGCTTTACATAG
>NW_005187872.1:221430-227498 GCF_000239375.1 Pundamilia nyererei
CACTGAGGTCTCCCGCTGAATAAAACCGGTGATGTTAAAAAACACACAGTAGTGGTCAGAGACAGCCAAGTCAACAACAGAGGACACGCTGGTGGACAGCCCATGGGTGATGACCAGGTCCAGAGTGTGTTGCTGCGTGACGTGTTGCTCTTCTGTTGTTGCTGCGTGACTTGCTGGGTAAAATCCAAACAGTGAAGAATGTTTAAGAATTCTTTTGCTGCAGGGTCAGAAGGATTATCTATGTGCAGGTTAAAATCACCGGTTAGAATTATCATGTTATATTTTGAGTGTATGTTTCTTAAAAATTCTGAGAATTCCTTGATAAAAGCAGCGCTGTCTTTAGGTGGTCTATAAACTGTGACAGATAAAACTGGAGGGCTGCTAAAAACAATAGCATGGAATTCAAAAGTGGTAAAATGATCAAATAAAATGTGTTTGGAGGTGAGTGTGTTGTTGGCTAAAGATGCAGTCCCACCACCTCCCACTCCCCTCAAAAAGCATGCTAAATGTTAGTGTAATGAAACAGGAAAAGAAAGAAACACTTTGAGAACTCTAAAGAATAACAAGTTTACCTAAAGAACAACAACAACAACAAAAAACCAGTATTTTAGGTCTTTATGACTCAGCTTTCCTACATGTAAAAAAAAAAATTCTGACCGTTTCAGTGTAGAAATGCTGGTACTTCCTCTCCACACCAGGAGCATCACCTACCTTAAATCAAAGGAAAAATTAAACAAGGTCTCAGCTGTGTGTTTTAAATTGTGTGTGTAGCTGTCATCTTGTTTGAGTGTATCTGGAGGTCCTTTTCTTCTTGTTTGTTTTGTGTTCAGCTGTGCAGAGTCCCAGTCTGGATGTGGACACTTCATCTTTCTTCACAGAGCTCAGTCTGGCGCAGGTAGGAATGCTCAAATACAAGCCAACACAAAATGTTGTGCTCACCAGAACGCAAAAGGGACACTGAATTCCTACCAGGCCTCTGAAACAAGAGCTTCACAGTTCGGCTGTATGCTTTTCTTAAAGGTCGAAGAGAATTATTTAACAGTTCATATACTAGACAGATAACTTAAGTAACATTAAAATGATCACAACGAGCTAATTTAACATGTCAAATTAGAGAACAGGAGTGTCAAATGTAAGGCCTAGTGGACTGAATCTGCCCAGCAAAAATTCTAATCTGACCCACCTGCCAAATTAACTGTATTTTTCACAAGGTTAAAAAAACGTTCCAACTGATAAAGACCTCCCCGCTGGCCATTAGTCCTATAACACAGTAATTGATTAATAGCTGAACATTTTAAAATAACAGCATGAGCTCCCATTAGTGTAGCAGCTGCAGTGGTATTTACAGATTTATCCCCATTTTGCACTTAAATACAGGATGTTTTGTATGTAAACATTATTCCTGTAGTCACTCATTTCAGTTTTTTATTTTTTCCACCCTTCTGTCTGACTCTGTGTCAGCTGCAGTGATGTTGTGTGAGCGGTTTCTAATGGAAACAGATCTTTTGTCACAGATTTGATATTTTAGGAAAGCAGACATGTAAAACAGGAAAGCAGGTTTACTCTGTCAGAAGAAACCACCTTTGTTTGGCATCATGTTTGTCTGAAGCTTGGTTTTTTTTAGCAGATTTATCCAGGAATTAACAGCATGCATTTAGGAGTTTCTTTGATGTTGTCAGTGCTTTGTGTTTTGGTTACAAAACATCATTGATTGGATTTATCTAATCTGTCTTTTGGAAACAATGAAACGAGTGTGCGAGGTTCACTCCCGCAGCAAACAGACTCATATCGATGAGACACCGTGACGTGCTGTCGTCACAGTGACCTGTCGACTCGTCCCTGAAATCAAGTCTCACGGTGTCATGGTCCTGGATCATGTGACCCAGTATTCTGAGTTTCTTGATGTTTTTGTTATTCTTTTGAGTCTAGTTTCATTTCAGTTTATCTAGTTACATCCTGTCATGCCTAGGTTACAGTTTTAGTTCATGATTTATCAAGCTCCCCATTTGTCTCATCCCTGTGTGAAGTTTTCTGTGTCAGATTGTCATGTTAAGTCTTCGTGTGTTTATCTGTCATGATTTATGTCCAAGTTTTCTTTGTCAAGTTCGAGTCATGTCTGGGTTTCGTTATGTTTCCCATTTTATTTTGAAAGAGCCTTGTGTTTTTTGTTCACTGTATTTAGTTTCACGTCCCCTGTCCTGTCATTATGTTAATTGTTGTCAGCTGTTTTCCCTATGTGATTCCGCTTCCCTTGATCATTCCTTATGTGTACTTAATCTGTGTGTTTCCGCTCAGTCAGTGTCAGATCGTCTGTTAACCTCACCACAGTTTTCATAGGTTTGCCTCATTGTTTCACTGTGTCTCCTAGTTTACTCAGTGTTCATAGTTTTTTCACTGCCTTCTGTTAACACAGTGTTCATAGTCTCCTTAGTTTCTCTAGTTTCATGTTTTTCTTTTGCAATCAGCAGACGAGATTGGGGAGGAGCTGCAGCGGATCAGCCGGCTCATGACGCGCATCTGTGGCAGCCATAGACGCCATCCTCCAGAAGGCGCCGCAGCTCCGGCAGTTTCTCCAGCTATTTGAGGTGTTCGACTCTTTGGCCCCCCCTTAAGGAGGAGCTTTGCGCCCGTGCGCTGGACCAGAGACTGTTGAACGCCACCTCAGCACCTACGACTCCGACCCATAAACGGTTGTCGTTGTCGTCGCCGCTGCCTCGCGAGCCGGAGGCAGTCATAGTAGGGACACTGAGGCTCACCGCTGCTCCACCATCGTCTCACAGTTCGTCTCCGCCACAGTCAAGCTGCACAGCCCAGCGCACCGAGATGGTGGAGGCCACAGATTTCAGCGACGATGAGCGACAGCAGGTATTGCTGGCTTTACGGGAGGATGAGCTCCGTTGGAAGCCCTGGCTCATTCCTGAGGAGGAGCTCTCACCTGTTGCACCGCCTCGGACCAGCCGCTTGCCTTCTCCACCCCGCTTGGACTTTACTTCACCTGCCTCGTTTCTGGCGAGGATGTGGGCAGAAGACGAGGAGATTGCCGCCACGTCACCCTCTTCTTCGGTGGCATCAGCATCCATCGTACCCACTTCCAGAAAGAACTGGCGTCAGCGCCGCCGCCGTCGCACCGCGCTACCCCCGGGGGTGAGTGACTGTGTGTCTCTGTCTCACGATCCATCTATAGAGAAGAGCGAGATTTGCATTGATTCGCCGGGGCTGGAAACTATGACTGAATCATGTTCTGAGGCTGAAAGTACAGTGCTTAGTAGTTTTGAAAGACCTACTTCGGAAATAATGGATTTCGACCTCTGTGAGCGGCAGCAAGCAGCTTGCACCCAGCTAGAGGAGGAGCTCCTGGGAAAGCCGTGGCTCATCCCCGATTATCAGCACTTGACTGTGTCTTTGTAAGTGAGGGCTCACTTGACTGCGGTCACATTTTTCGGGGAACACGCCTGGCTCTCGGGGGCCCTCGGAGCTGCCAGGGTCTGCCACCTCTCTTTTCCCCAGCAGCCAACGCTACAGCCTCAGTGGTTTCTTCAAAGAAGAGGCGACGTCCACGTCGCTGCAGCACCGTGCAGCAGCTGGAGATTGGTGGGAGTCTTGTTTCCTCTCAGTCTCAGTTAATAAAAGAGGTTAGTGACAATCTTTCGCCTCAAATTCTGCCTAAGTTGCAGGAATGGGACTGTCATGAATGGTCTGTAGACGCTCCAGAGATAAAGACAATTTCTACATGTGCTGGAGAAGCAATAGCGACTCAGAGCTCCTCAACACCACCCATTCCCTTAATAAATGATGGAAATGTTGATCAAGAACTCATGTTTGGTGTGAAGGGTGGTGATATAACCTCTGGGCATGAGCTGTGTGAATTAAATAACAACACCCTGCCTGTACCTGGTGATCAAATTGACTGTTCCTTAGCTCATTCATCTGGTGACTCTGATACTTGTTATGAAAGCCACAGCTCTATTAAATCCTGTGTTAGCTGCACATAGATGACTCAGTCTCTGTCTAAGTCGGCTTCACACATGCACACTAACGCAGAGAGAGATTCACTGTTGTCAGTGTTAAGTCGTGTCTCTGGAGGCGGTAGATGAATACAAAACACAACCACAAACACATTCACACGTTTCCATCCCACTGTAGGGATACAGAATTACCCTGTTTGTATAACTGAAACCTGTCTGCTCGTGTTCCCAGGCTCTGGAGGCTGTGAACGCTAAACTGAGGGAGCTTTACCCCGAGAGCGAGGAGCTCTTTGATGTTGTGCTCATTACCAACAACCACGCAAATGTGGGCCTAAGACTCATCAATACCATTAATCACCACCGTCAGTTCCTGGGGCATCTGGGTGACATGTTCTTTTATCTGTTCTCTTCAGCAGTCATCTTTTTAATTAGACCTTTAAAGGCGCAACATGTAGAATTTATATGTGGTTATGGCATTTTTAAAAATTATTTGGTTACATAAGCTTTCATTATACATAAAAGTATTGGTCCACAATAGTCTTTTAATTCAGGTGTTTTCAGTCCCATTGCCACAGGTGTTGTAAAATCAAGCACATAGCCACGCAGCCTGCCTTTACATTTGTGAAAGAATGGGTTGTTTTAAAGCTCAGTGAACTCGTGCGTGGTGTTGTAAGAGGATGCCACCATTGCAAGAAATCAGTTGATGAAATTTCTTAACTTTTAGATATTCCACCATCAACTGGAAATGGTATTATTACAAATCTTTTGTAAAAGTCACCAGTTCTCTGCTGATTCTGCCAGAATATTTCAATTGGTAAAAATCCATAAGAAACAGGGAAAAAAAAAAATTCCTATGTAGTTTTTTGGTTGCAGACCTGTGTAATCAGTGTCCATGTATACAACTGATTTTCAAAGATAACTTCTGTCAAATATGTGAACCAGGTATAGCAGCAGCCATCATGTTTACTCCGGAGAAGATGAAGGAAGTGTCGGACACTCAGCTCCGTGTTGCCTTTGATGGAGATGCCGTCCTCTTCTCAGATGAGTCTGAGCGGATTTGCAAAGCCCATGGACTGGACAAGTTCTTTGAGCACGAGAAGGCGCATGAAAACAAGCCTCTAGACCATGTACGGTATGCACAGCGAGACATTTTTCCATTGGAGAATGATAGGAAGGGACACCAAAAGTCAAATAACACTCTTATTTCTTATAGAATTACACCTACCTACAACAACCACCCAAATTCCCAAAAAGTTGGAAAGCTGTGTAAAATGTAAATGAAAACTCTCCACATTGTTTCACCACTGAAAACATGCAATTTTTAAAGTGAGACATTTTACTTTTATGGAAAACAGCTTATTTTAAGTTAGATGGCACTAACTTGTCTAACAAAAAGTTGTGAAGCTGGCAAGAAAAGTCTAGAAAAGTGCGCAATGGACAAGGCTGAAAATCATTACTGGATATGAATGATCCTTAGGCAAGTGGCACTGCGTTAAAAACAGACATGATTCTGTCATGAAAATCATTGCATGGTGTCAGGAATGCTTCCAGAAATCGCTGTCTGTGAACACAGCTCACCGTGTCATCCACAGAAAACACACAAAGACGAAGCCATATGTGAACAGTGATCTCTAAACACCACTGTTCTGTGTACTGTGCATCATGAAATGAAAAACTTGACAAGAATCTTACATCCAACAAGAATTGGACATCGTTCCTCTTCCAAAAGCCCAGCGGCTGTTCTCCTCAGTTCTCAGATGTTTACAGATCGTTATTGAAAGAAGAAAGGATTTTGGGCAGTTGGGCCTGTCCCATCTTGGATTTTTGTTTCTCAGTTTAAACATCTACCGTATTTTCACGACCATAAGGCGCACTGTGCTAAAAGGCGCAGTCTCAGTTATGTGTGCCCTTACTGTATTTAACACACACATAAGGCGCACTGGACCATAGGGCGCATACAAGTACCGTGTGCGTATTTAAAAATAAAGCGGGAGCAAACCTGAATTCGGTACCTTATGCCGGTAATCGTCATCATCAACAACACACAAGCATACAAGTGTGCGTATTTAAAAATAAAGCAGGAGCAAAACTGAGTTTGGTACT
>NW_005187872.1:227518-229604 GCF_000239375.1 Pundamilia nyererei
AACCAAAGACCAGTCATTTTACTTCTACTTACTAATAATCAAGTGTAGTGTTTTATAATGATACTGCTAATAAGCTCTGTACTATGTTTCCGCACAACAATTTCAGTGTGTTTTTTTTTTTTCCTTTTCTGTCACTCCATGGAACAGCACTTGTAACTTCTGGTAGTTGTTCAGACATAATTGTGATGTCACACGACTGCAGTGACAACAGCAGTGGAATCTGATGAAGCCTCACCCATGAAGAGTCCTCCTTTGCATTCAGGAATCAGATGAATAAAAGATTAGGACCTTTTCTTTCTTACTTCAAAACAAGTTGTGTATTGTGTATCAAATTTATGTATTCTAAAAGAAAATCCTTAAAAACAAACAATTATAATGTATTCCTAATTGAAGCTGTGTTTGTGGGAGAGCCTAACAAAGGTCCCACCCTGGAGAAGATCAGTACTTAAAAATATTTTTATTTTAAAGACACGAAAAATAAACATACTTTTATCACATCTGTTATTTTTGTGAAGATGTGTTCATAAAAAATATTTTAATATAATAAAGTAATCTAAAAATGTACTGCATGATTGAGCTGCAATGCAGAATGGGATTTCATCACACAGAAAGTGTCACAGGGGCTGGTATGTGTCTTGGACAATGGGCTGGAATGGACGGGTATAATTTGGGAAACAAACTACGCTGCAGGTGGTGTTGGACGGGGGCAGGACAAAGTCAGTTTCTACTTTGCTGTTTCAGGGCGGGAGGCGTAAGGTTCGGAGTGGGCCAGAGGTCTGCTGAGTGCTATTCTTGGTGCAAACGATGGTGGAAAAGGCAGGCACATAATCCCTGACATCCCCACCAAAAGTGGCTCTTAATAAATGAGATGGTCCAATTTACTCCAGGTTGGCAGGTGAATCTGGCAGTGCGAGCCCAGTGAATGACGGCAGAGTGGACAGCAGTGGGGATGTTGTGCCAGTTTGTAGAGTCAGATCGACAGATCATGTGTCGTTTTAGGGAGGAGACAAAGGAAAGCAAAACAGAATTCCTAACAAAAGGCGAGCCATTTCCCATGATGGGTGGCAAAACTAACGAACAAAAAAGCAAAAGCGAACTGAAAAGGAGCTAAGACAAGCTAAACTGGAAAAGCTAAACTAAAAACGTGAACACAGGGAACGTAAAACATGAAATTCTGGATACAGATTCCTGAGACATGGTGGGATACAAACAGATGATCCGACCCAGAATAAATGACAACTTACAACATAAATACACAAGAGGGTGACGAGGGAAGAGGTGGGGTGAACACAGCTCGGGTGAATAAACAAAATGAAATGGGGGAAGTAAAACAGAACACAATGAACACGGGAAGGAATACTATCAAAATAATACAGGAAACAAGCAGACTAAGACACACAGACTTGACTCAGGGAATGGGGGAAAAACAGGGGAGAGCCAGACTTGGGAACATAGAAACAGAAACAGAAGACGAAAACACGGAGAGAGACATGGACATAAGATAAGGAACAAGGCTAAACATCATACTAATAGTAAAAGATAAAACTTAAATGTTTCCCCCAAAACAGCAAAAAAAACTAAAATACAAAATAAACTCAAAATGCTGGGTCATTGACCCAGAACCGGCTGGAATGGGGTTGGACTAACTAGAGGCAGATGTACCTGATTGCACTGATACACTGGTCTACTTATAGCCCACACTACAAACACTGCTGTGTCGTTTTCTCTCTGTGCAGGTATGCAATGTAATGTGATGAAATCAGATATGTCTGGGATGGATGGGTTTGCGCTATGAATTCTATAGTGAATGTGTCATTTTGTCTCTCTGTGCAGGCCAGGGCCTATTATATGCCACAGCCTAAATGCAGCAGCATAGCAGAGGCTGGAGTGACCACTGGCTATATACTTGCAGGGTGGTGGGTCTGAGAGGACAACTGCTAACTCTGTTGAAGTCAACATGTGGAGTACAACTGACAGTGTGGCATAGCTGGCTCTGGCCTTGGGACTGTGTGTTTTTATTTGATTCATAAATGGGACACTGGACTGTTTTATCTTTTATCTCTTGATTATTTGTCTTTTTTTTTTT
>NW_005187872.1:236172-238423 GCF_000239375.1 Pundamilia nyererei
TAATTTTTTTAAATGATATCTTTTTGGATTTTATTAACAGGCAAGGCAGTCCTTGGGTCCCCAGGTACACCATCACATCACCACAGCATAATTTTGATATGAAAATCTTTATTATAAGTTTGTTTTTGTTTTTTGTTTTTAATCTAGGACCTGATGGAACTGTGATTCTGACCCCTGCCGATTTGCCTACACTGGGGTTCACTTCAACTGGAATAGCAGCAGGCTCCATCGCTGCCAACCTGATTCCACATTTAGCACTCGCTAATGCAGGTGGAGCAGGTTTCATAGCAATCTTGCAGTCCTGGGGTAAAAAAAAATTTGTTATATATTCTCTCTCTCCCTCTCACTCTCTCTAAATGTGTGTAAAACAAAACCAAACAAACAGACATGTTTTCTCATTGAGCGGGAACAGGATCAGCTTCAGGTAAATTCAGAATAGTAATATTTTAGTCCACTTCGCTTTTGATGTTTATCTAAGTACATGTCAAACATATAAAATGCTCTTATTGAACACGTCTCTATAAATAAATGTTCACGACTAAAATAATTTATGTATCAGGTGGTGAAGATGGAAAAATAAAAGCTTTGCTCATGTTGAACAAGTATAACAAACAGCTAATGGTGTCTAATGTGATTTTACTGTAGGCGCAGCATGTCTGTCTTGGATTGCCACTTTATTGTTTGGCAGTGTTGGAGGAGCAGCAAGTTGGATGTTCACAATTGCGTGTAACATGACTGTGAAATTTGAAGGTTAACACACTGAATAAACACAAATGTTCAAACACTTAGATAAAGCATGTGTTGAGAACTGAATTACAAAAATCATTGATAAAAATTGTTGCTGATTTTTACCTGTCATTTTGAAGTAAAATATTATTGTAAAAGGTAAAGATGTTTTATCAGATCCAAAGACTGTTTGACGCTTCTGTTCTCTTCATGAATCTAATGTGAAAATAAAAACACATGCAAAATAAAAGTATAGTTGGTTTTATTGTAAACACTATAATGTAATGTACAGTAACAATATCAAATCCATAGTCCATAAATGCATCACTCTTACAGAGCCAGTAATCTGACTGTGTTCAATGGGCTCAAACACCTGTTTCAGTCAGTGATGGGCAAGTTACACCTTTTTTGTCATGTGTTTTTTTCCTGGGTTTTCTGTCCCTCTCCATTAAAATTAAACTACCATAAAAACGAGTGACTGTTCATTTCTCTAACTGGGGAAGCATACAAATTGTTTAGGGTTCAAAATTTTTTTTCTACCACTGTAACTGAAACGTGGAAGAAATATAGAGACTGGATTTAAAGGCCTGAAGACAACACTGACAATTTGAGGACTGAGATCACTTACAATAATATCATTGATGGAGATACAAATTAAGGCAGATATGTAAGAAAGAAAGTCTTTTCGTTTTTTACCCCGGCTCTTCACTGATATACTGCTTGGTGCTTGTTTTCTGCACAGTCCCACAATGTTATTGGAAGCTCAGACCATGCAAGGATTAGAGAAACTGCAAATAAAACAAAATGAAAACAAAGAGCTTCATCACTGACTTTATTACTTTCTATAGATTTCTCTGTTATTATCCTAAAGCTCATACAATTAGAAAATGGCTGGAAGGGCTGCCATGAGAAGCCTGTTATCTTTCAAAAGAACAAGGCAGCAGCTTTGCAAAGATTAATCTAAACAAACCACAAAACTTGTCATTCGGACAGGTGACCCCACAGTGGTCTTTTTGTCACAGAACAGTTCATGGAGGACAGGAACTTTATTGCCTTAGGTGTTGCTTCTTAATGCTCTTTTTTAACATTAAAAAGCTTTTATGAATATTTGACATGTAGTTATGTTTTTTAATGCTCATATTTATTTATTATTTTTTATCATACTTGTTCTATTTAAATTTGTACTATTTCTATTTTTGAAGCACTTTGTATCTTCTAGTAGTTGTTCAGACGTAATTGTGACGTCACACGACTGCAGTGACAACAGCAGTGGAATGTGATGAAGCCTCGCCCATGAAGAGTTCTCCTTTACATTCAGGAACCAGATAAATAAAGAATCGGGGCCTTTTCTTTCTTACTTCAAAACAAGTTCTGTGCATTGAATTTGTCAGGGCAGGTTAGTTTAAATGACCCGTTTTACCTTTTGTTATATGTTCTGTTTGCTTAGGAGGAAATCCCTTCTTGGGATGGGCTGGGAGGTCAGTTCCTTCATCATGATTATGCAAATTCTCATGACCATTGATCA
>NW_005187872.1:238641-239849 GCF_000239375.1 Pundamilia nyererei
TGTTCTGTTTGCTTAAGAGGAAATTCCTTCTTGCATTCTGTCAGTCTGCCCCAGCACAACTGTGGCTACAACTGTGGCTTGCCTCCACCAGTGTGTGAATGTGAGAGTGAATGAATAGTGGAATTGTAAAGCGCTTTGAGGGCCCCAAAAAGCGCTATATAAATGCAATCCATTATTATTATTATTATTAAGAGCAGTGGGTTGGGTGATCTCAACTATGTGTAACGTGACTGTGAAATATGAAGATTAAACCATTGAATAACGTATACTGGCCTACAAATGTTTCCTCCTGTGACAAATCTCAATATCCTGAATGAAAATGTATTCTTATATGTGAATGTCAAAGACTCAGATTAAAGCATGATTTGAGAATTACAAAAATGTTTGATAACCTTTGTTGCTGATTTTCACTCATGATTTTGAAATAAAATATAATTGTAGAGGATAAAGATGTTTTATCTGGTCCAATGACTGCATGCTCCTGTTGTCTTTACAAATCTAATGTGAAAATAAAAACACATGCAAATTAAAGTCCAGAGCTTAACCTGACTGAAATGCTGTGGTGTGTGGGTCATCGGGACTGCGTGAGACAAAAACTGCATCCTGTAACTCAACCAGGGTTGCTCTCATGGTCACTAATACAGCAAGTCATTTGGTAAAGGTTAGAAAATAGGGAAAAATCGTTAGTGCTTAGTGGCTGGGACTAGTTTGGGGCACCAATGAAGGGATAGTTTAGTGCAAACTATAATTTCTCCCCATCAGTTTTAACCAGTTACACAGACGCACATTCACATATAAAACTTTGTATACTGCTGAGCCAGGTTACTCTCTCTTGGGAAAACTGGCTGCAGTTAACTACCTGTGGTTTTCTGAACAAAAGAGATCTGTCAGTGTTCCTGGGTCATTGTCCCAGTGTTTTTCAGTTTTGGACTTTGTCACTGTTTCCTGTTTTATTATGTTAGCTCCGACCTGTGTGCGTTATCTTTTGTTCCACTTCCTGTGTTATTACTTAGATTTAGTTCAGCTGTGTGTATCACCTTGTTCTTATCACCATTACCCAGTTTAATTTAAACCCTCTTTTTCTCTCAGTTTATTGTCATTGTTGATTCTGCATGTGTGTTTCTGGTTCAGTTCAGCACATGAGCCTGACAGGACTCATGTACATGCTCATCTTTAATCATTCAATGCCTTATAAATCATTCAATGCC
>NW_005187873.1:0-7803 GCF_000239375.1 Pundamilia nyererei
CTTCCTGTTAAAAGGGAGTTTTTCCTTCCCACTGTCGCCAAAGTGCTTGCTCATAGGGGGTCATATGATTGTTGGGTTTTTCTCTGTATCTATGAAGCACCTTGACGCAACTTTTGTTGTGATTTGGCGCTATATAAATAAAATTGAATTGAATTGAATTGAATTGAATAGTACTCGGCCTTGTCATACACTGCTTTGAAAGTAACAGTAACAGTATTGCTAGTAGCTGCTTGGCCCATTCAGCGTTCTAGTCACTTAGCAATCCTACCAGGTATTCCCCCTGTCATTCAAGTACAAGTTACTGAGTTTCATTGAGGTTCTGTGCTCTCTGCTGTTTTTGTTTTTGTGTTTTCTCTTATTTTGAATGATCTTTAATAGGCTTAAAAGGTGAGCAGGACAGTGACCCTAAATATCTAAGTAAGAGCACTGAATGACATCACCGACAACCTTCGCCGATCGAGGCGATTCAGTTGGAGCCCAAACCCTGTAGAGATCCTCTGGATTGATCTCAGTAGCTGTTTACACTTGATATCCTGAGAATGTGACTGAGCTGAAACAGTTCTTCCAAGAATGGGCTAAACTTCCTTTTCGAGGTTTCTGCTTGCCTGATCTGTAGCTGCTGGGAATTTGTTTGTGCTACAGAAAATGGTTGACAGCTCATTAAAGCCGAGCATCCTTTTACCGTCGGCACTGGGAATGTTTAACGAGTGTGTCCAATAAATGCAGGAATGATTAGAATCCCATTGTTGAAGAAATAAAGGTAAAAAGAGACTTGCACAAAACCTGAGAAAAGTCCTGCCAAAGGTGATGAATCTCAAATTCAGCTGTTTGTCTTGGCCAGGTCATTCATATACAGCAGACAGGTGCTGGCTTGAGGTCATGGATAAAAGAAGCAGAAATGAGCTTTTTCTGAATTGTGGCTAGGCTCTGCTTTCCTAATGGGCGGCGATCTTGGTCTTTCAGGAGGGGCTTGGAGTGGAGCTGCTACTCCTCCACGTCAAAAAAGAGTGGGATGGGATGGAATGGGATGGGATGGGATGGACGCCTCCAGGCCGAGGTGTTATCCTGCAGGGAGGAGGTCCTAGGACAAACTACAGAGGTTGTAACTGTCAGCTGGCCTGTTAATGTCTGAAAGTTGGAGGAAGCAGGTGGAGAAAGGGAGGTCACTGCTCATCCTTCTGCCCCTGCAGACCTGCCCCAGATATTGTCATAGATTGATTGATGAATGATTAAAAGTCGATTGCCTTTTGGGTGAAGGGTTAGCATATTTGTTGGTCTGAATAAGTGTAAATGAGATTATTGAAAGTTTTTATGTGCTCCTTTTTTACCTTTACGTATTCAACATGATGTTTGCTTAGCACCTCACTTTGAATAGTATATGAATAAAAATTGACAGTAATTGTTTGCTACTAGCTAATGCATGTTGCTTTTGTTTATAGGTTTATATTTTTTTGTTTTATATGTAACTCACTAGGAGTTAGAAATTGAGTGAGAAATTGATGTAGAACACTGGGCAGGCTCCCCATGCTTCTCACATCACACTATCTGGCTGAGAAACATGAAAACATCCCCGAGGTTGCTCTTTAAATATAGATACTGTTTAATATTTTTCGTCTTTTAGTAAAGAGACAAATGTGGTGACAAGTTGAATAAAGTAGTGTATTGGTGATTTTTCTTTGTGTCTTCAATCTATAATAGAAGCCAATGTTTTGGTTTCCACAGTTAAAGAGTACTGTAAGGTGGCGTATGCTTACAAAGCCACAAACGAGGACGAGCTCACCCTGAATGAAGGCGATATTGTACACGTGCTGAGCAAGGTAAGCTTCCAGGTGACTCATGCTGTAAACTTGTGTAATGAAATACCTTTTCGTCAGTGTCACAACCCAACATGTGAAGCAGAAGAACAGGTGAAGAACAAGGGAACTTTAGCAAAAAGGAAATGTGCAATCCTGTTACATGTCTGTGTGCACCAACTCTTCTCACATGATCAGGAGTTGAGCAGCTAAATGTGTATCATCTGATATCATAATGTTGCCTAGCAGCAATTTAGCAACAGGCTAAAATAGCTTGTGCTTAGCACTTAGGCACATATAACACTATATAAAAGCATTATATCACTGTAATTTAGCAATAATAACATTTCATTTCTGCTTGTTGTATGATGATACTGTTATGTTGCCTGGCAAAAAACAAACTGTTCTTTGCTTTTGTTTTCAGCACCTCATACAAGTTATTGCTTCACAGCAACATTATAAAATTATCATGCTGCCTGAAATCACCCATTTTTACCATTTATGCATCTACAACATGAACATTGCTGCTTTCATTTTGCAGCCAACCGCACAAACAATACTGTAGCATGGACTTGTACCAAACCAGTTACACTCTTATAACCTAGCTCTCAGAACTGGATGTAATTATTTATGTGTGGGGAGTTCATAGCAGCCCTATAGCTGCATTGCAAGAGAGAAAAGTGGAAGCAACACGTGGTTTCTTGTAATTCTTGGGAAGCTGCCTCCATCTAGTGGTGAAACGAGAAAAGTGCATTCAAATGAAAACAAGTTTTGACATATTAGTAGAGGGAGTTAAGTTTTGTTTTGTTTTTTAAGCTGGTCTTTTTGTTTTTCCCTGTCCTGTTTTACATATTTTCTTTGACTCCTTTATTGCCAAGACCCCTGATAGCGTAGGGTCAGGGTTCAGGCTATGTAGTTTTCAAAGTAATAAAAAACGTTCTTTTTTTTCTTTTTTTTTTCAAAAAGGAGATTACATTAGTTTTAAATAAAGAAAAAACAACAGCCTTATTGGACATACGTGTGATGTCATGCTAGCCTCCGCTCATTGTTTTCTGTTGCCTCTGTCACAGGACACAGGAGAGCCGGGCTGGTGGCGAGGCGAAGTCGGAGGCAAAGAAGGCGTCTTCCCTGACAACTTCGTTGTCATGATTTCTGAAGCAGAGAAAGAGGTGGGATTGGAAAAAGAACAGAATGAACTCATTATGGTCTACAGTCAACGTTCCCAGTCATTCGTTACTAGATCATCTGTTATAGGTTCTTTAAGATAACCGAGGGATTCGTGAGACTCAGGAGGGTGTGGCGGGTGGTGTTCATGGTGTAAAATATGAGAGTAAACAAGATACAAGGATATGTTCTTTATATTTGCAGTGATGCAAAATTTAGAAACATCCAGAGTGATCCTTAGAGGCTTACTTCCTTCACTTCATGCTGGAGCAGTTAACACTTAGCTATCCCTTAGTAATGCTGCTATTGGCTTAGACTGCTGGGGGACTTCCCATGATGCACTCAGTCCTTTTGCTGAGCTTCCCCATGTGTTTATATACTACTATAAAATCATCTTTCCATTCCCCTCATCCATTAACCAGTCACAGTGGATATACTGTGCGTATAAATTAAAACCAAACGTCAATAAATTAATTCAGTTTTTTAACCTGAACTCAATTTGATTTGGACCAATGAAAAAGAAATTATGCAGTACTATGTTTTAGTCCTGATTTGTTTTCTGTTCACACGGACCAATCAGGAGGAGTAAATATGATGTCATTCAAACTCTCATCTCTTCATCAGCTTATCAGGACACTTAGGAAAATCACATTCTGGTGACTGACAGCACGTTAATGCTGCGCATGAGAATGAGCCCCACAGGGATGTAGCACTGTGGTGGTCTCCGTATCATTTGAGGTAATCTCCATGTGCAACTGTAAAACTGTTTTTAGCTCTTGTGTCCTGAAGTCTTGTTCAGTTCCTTTGCAAAGTCACTATGATGGTTAGATGTATAGATTAAGTCATCTAAACTCCTTAAGGAAAACATTGCAGTTTGGTTTCATCCTTTGGATGCTTTCAGTGGACTCCAGACTTTCCAAAGTGAATTGTTTAATCCACACACATTCTTTTTTTTCTTTTTTTTCTTTTCTTTTCTTTTATAAATTTCCTGGCTTCTAGTTCCTGTTGCTGTGTTTTAATTCTTGCCCTCATCTGCTCAGTTCAGCTTGATGTAGCCTGGGGTAAAACAAAAACTTTGCACTATTTATGCTTCGATTCCTGTACAAACCTACCTTTCAGGCAATCACCACTCCACCTATGCGTAACATCACCACTCTGGCGTTCCACATTGTGTTTCCCACATCTGTCTCTGCATGTCAAAAAATCTCCTGAATGTGCAGTTCAGGATTTGCTCTTTCTACACAGTTTGATCCCCAGCTGTGTAGTAAACTCTGCAGCGTTCTTACATTTTATTTAGTTTTTAGTGTGAAAATCTTTTGGTCTTTCCTACCCATGAAATTAAACGCAGAGGTTTAGATAAGGACTCCCTGCTTCACACTGCTCACTCAATCCCAGTTTTGACGTATGGCGTACTGTATCTTACATCTACCAATTAGTTTTATGGAGCTCGAAGTCGGATTAAATTTCCCATGTCCCAAATGCAGCAAGTAACTGTTGGTGTCGTCCAAATGCTTTTTACAGTACAAAGGAGCCTTTTGAGATCAGTGGAGTAGTTTTTAAACAGTCCGTCAGGTTGTGTAAAATAGTCTGAAAGTCTGACTGATTGATCTCATCAGAGAAAGCTGTTGGAGTGACTTTCTAGCAGATTTCTGTTCTTGTTCAGGCTCCCACATCAAGAGGGTCCATCAAATCATCACCAAAGCCAGAGGCAGAAGAGGTAAGCATCCAGAGTACCCAAACTATTCACAAGCACTTCTTTTCATCCTTAGCTGCCTGTATGTAAAAGATGGGTGCAGCTATCATAGTTCCTGTGATGGAAATAACCATGGAAATAACCAATCAATAACCATGTTCTCAATGAATCCAAAAAACTCATAAATATCAAAGCTGAATGTTTTTGGAAGTAGTTTTTAGTTTGTTTTTACTTTTAGCTATTTTAGGGGGATATCTGTGTGTGCAGGTGACTATTACTGTGCATAACTATTAGGCAACTTAACAAAAAACAAATATATACCCATTTCAATTATTTTTTATTTTTACCAGTGACACCAATATAACATCTCCACATTCACAAATATACATTTCTGACATTCAAAAACAAAACAAAAACAAATCAGCGACCAATATAGCCACCTTTCTTTGCAAGGACACTCAAAAGCCTGCCATCCATGGATTCTGTCAGTGTTTTGATCTGTTCACCATCAACATTGCGTGCAGCAGCAACCACAGCCTCCCAGACACTGTTCAGAGAGGTGTACTGTTTTCCCTCCTTGTAAATCTCACATTTGATGATGGACCACAGGTTCTCAATGGGGTTCAGGTCAGGTGAACAAGGAGGCCATGTCATTAGTTTTTCTTCTTTTATACCCTTTCTTGCCAGCCATGCTGTGGAGTACTTGGACGCGTGTGATGGAGCATTGTCCTGCATGAAAATCATGTTCTTGAAGGATGCAGACTTCTTCCTGTACCACTGCTTGAAGAAGGTGTCTTCTAGAAACTGGCAGTAGGACTGGGAGTTGAGCTTGACTCCATCCTCAACCCGAAAAGGCCCCACAAGCTCATCTTTGATGATACCAGCCCAAACCAGTACTCCACCTCACCTTGCTGGCGTCTGAGTCGGACTGGAGCTCTCTGCCCTTTACCAATCCAGCCACGGGCCCATCCATCTGGCCCATCAAGACTCACTCTCATTTCATCAGTCCATAAAACCTTAGAAAAATCAGTCTTGAGATATTTCTTGGCCCAGTCTTGACGTTTCAGCTTGTGTGTCTTGTTCAGTGGTGGTTGTCTTTCAGCCTTTCTTACCTTGGCCATGAGTATTGCACACCTTGTGCTTTTGGGCACTCCAGTGATGTTGCAGCTCTGAAATATGGCCAAACTGGTGGCAAGTGGCATCTTGCGGCCCTGTTGACTATTTTGAATGAAATGCTTGATTGTTCGATGATCACGCTTCAGAAGCTTTGCAATTTTGAGACTGCTGCATCCCTCTGCAAGATATCTCACTATTTTTGACTTTTCTGAGCCTGTCAAGTCCTTATTTTGACCCATTTTGCCAAAGGAAAGGACGTTGCCTAATAATTATGCACACCTGATATAGGGTGTTGATGTCATTAGACCACACCCCTTCTCATTACAGAGATGCACATCACCTAATATGCTTAATTGGTAGTAGGCTTTCGAGCCTTTACAGCTTGGAGTAAGACAACATGCATGAAGAGGATGATGTGGACAAAATACTCATTTGCCTAATAATTCTGCACCCCCTGTATGCTTATCATCCATGGCCACATTCAGTGATTACTATAGGAGATCAATCGGTGCAAATTTGATTTGTTTTGAGTCATTTGACTTAATATTTGCTTTCAGTTTTGGTGTTTTCTCGCTCACAGGTCTGCTGCTCACCTTTATTATTTAATTTTAATTCCTTGTTATTTACGGGTTTCAACTTTTGGCTTTTATTATTCTTTACTGTTTTATTCTTGTATTTTGGTGCTCATTGGTGTTTTGTTGATTTACATTATGCCCTTACATTTTGTGGCCCCACCTTCTGGCTCCTGCTTTGTGGAGCACATTTTAAATTCAAAGTCCCCGCACAACTATTCAAATCTTGAATCGCAGAAACAGAGGAAAGCAGAAGTGAAATAGCAGAACTGCTATTATTTAAAACTATTTCTGTTTTACATTTCAAACTGTTGCTGTGTGCTGCTTGTTGCTGCATGATCTGTACCACAAAGCCTGTTTGCTCGGTACAAGTGAAAATGCATATATGCACAGGAAAAAGTCATTGCTATGCGTTGTTGCATTAAAATGACATCTTTACCTTTTTTGTTCACATGAACAACGTTGATCTATAAAAAGATAGACTAGGTTTGTTTGCTTGTTCTTGCAGTCCGGATTTTTCCCCCCACTTAATAGATTATTTTATTGCACTTATGACTCGTGTTTTGTTTTTCTTAAATACACATAAAGGTGAGTTATAATCATGGATCATGCTGATGATTGAACCATATCTTTAGATATACAGTCATGTGAAACAAGAGTGACCAAGAATTACAGCTCAGACTCTACAGGCCTCTGTTACACCTGATTTATGCTTCAGCAGCAAACCTATGACACACACACCAAGAAATGTAATTACATATCGGGTCAACGCAGCCTGCAACAATTAAAAAGATTCCCTAAATCTAAATCAGGCCTTAATGTGTTAAATATTCATGAATGAGTGAGTGAAGTCATCTGACAGTTAAAGCTTTGGTATGCACAGGAACAATAATCCCAAGCACAGCAGCAAATCTATAATGGAAAGGAAAGACTCCAGGTATTGCAGTGGCCCAAAGTCCAGACCTCAATCTGACTGAAATGCTCAGGGTGAGGTTGTGGGTGTGTGTGTCTTCTTTCTTTTTTTTAACATGACTGTATTATAAATCAGACACACACATAAACGCCTGTTACGTTCACTGAATCTATAAAAATCTTGGGAAAAGAGCCACTATGTGACTTTTATCATTGACATGTAACATGCGTGCCCTCAAATCCCTCCATAATCCCTTCTCCGCTTCCATATTTGACTCTTACTTTAGATGTGAATTGCTGGGATGAAATCAGTTTTTATTTAATTTGTGGGAGGTAGAATCGTCTTTAACTGCACATGTTGAAATAACACAACAAGAGAAGTCCTGAACATATTTCAGCCACCCGCTCTCACACTTTAATGTCAACTGGAACTAGGGCTGCTCAATTAATCGAATTTTAATCACGATTACGATCTGGGCTTTCAACGATCATTAAAAATGACTGAGCCGATTATTAGCCCCTCCCTCATTTATCCGCGACACCTTAAAGGCCG
>NW_005187873.1:10017-13553 GCF_000239375.1 Pundamilia nyererei
CGTGATTATCATTTTTGCCATAATCGAGCAGCCCTAACTGGAACAATACAATACATATATACACCTTTGTATATAAGATTTACTGTAATGCTGATGAGTAATTAAAAGTGTTTTCCAGAGATGTTGGTGTGTATTTGCAAAAAAAAAGAAAGCGGGGAAAAAAAGATATATACCCCATTCATTTTGAGAACTGCTTTTGTGTTTGTCATGTTAGGGTTATATAACATGACTGGACAGTAAATAACTCACTCAATGAATGCTGTAAGCCCATCACTGCTGACCATAATATTTTTATGGAAATAGATTTTATTAATGGGTATTAGGATACCAGTGCCTAAGCTATTAAATGTCACAAAGCGGCAGTCTAACTAATGCAGCACAAGTCAGCTGGCGAATCTTGTACTGAAATATTGCCCATACTCAGACATAATCTTTTTGGTTCCCAGGCATTATTGTCATAATTATGCCAAAGTTTATTGTTGGGAACAGTTAGATGAGAGACACAGTATTAATATAAAGAGAAACCTTTTTAAGTCTGTGTCTGTAAACACCAATAACCTTTAGCATTTTGAAAGTAGCAGCCAACACCTACATGTCTGAGCAAGTAAACCTGCTAAGTGCTAAATGCGTCCAGTGTGATACTCCAGTGCCCGGGTTGGTTTCGGGTGACACTCGCTGTACTTTGCCTCTCCTCCCACCCTATTTCACCCCGTTTCATAGCAGATGGAACCTCGTCATTGTTTTTATTTTTTATTTTTTTAATTAGTGAAATACTTTGTGTACGTCTGTTAATAATGGTTGAAACCAGCATTGTAAGGCCTTTAAAATGTAGGTCTTATATATTGACTTGTGTTGGCGTTAATCATGTTAGACAGTCAGACTCGTGGTTAATCTTCATTGAATTAATATATTGAGTTGTAATCGAAGAGGGCTGTGCTGTAAAATGACAAAATATTTAAACTGCCTGTGTTGCTCTCCTAATATAAGAAGACAATCACAACATTTCACTGCAGGACTGAATCTAGTGCAACAAATTTAATCTTTGTTTAGACCAAACCGAATTTGTACCTCTCTCCTTAACTCCTGCTTTTTTTTTTTTTTTTTTTTTTTTTTTTTTTTAAATAAAGTTAATCACTTTGTTGTGTCATCCTCACACTAACATTTATTAACTCTCTACTTTTGTCTTCCTGTCAGAAACCGAAGAAACCGCCTCCACCATCTAAAAGCACGGGTAAGGAGCAGTTTAACCTCTTTGTCTTATTATCTGCTCTCAAGTCAGTGGGAAGTGTGAAAACGGGCTTCTTACTTTAAATGTCTTGCTATTGAGCAGCTCATTTCTTAAGTAGAATTAGTAGGTGTTTACATTTATTCTACACCGCCTCAAAAATATGAAGTGCATTAATATTACTGTTTGGAAAAAATATATAGATTATTGTTAGAATAATCTGTTAATTTTTTGGTTTCAATCCTTCTTTATAGCCAGCGTCTGTGCTGTTTCATTGCTGAAATATCATCAAGGAAGCAAAAGAAACAGCTGTGTACTCAGGATATTTCCATCATCATGTCCCATTGAGTGCACCTGTGTACATGCTGGGATCCTGTAACTGTAGCAACTCATAAAAAAAAAGAAGTATATATACACATGGTAGAAAGTAGATTAAAATCCAAAAAGGATTGGATCCTCTGCCATGTACTCTTTGTTTACGTTTAACTGATTGAGGAAACATTCATCAAAGCCCAAAGTGTGTGATCTACTTCTACTTCAAGTAGAAGGCTGTGTGGTGACTGAGTTTGGGTATAGAGACAGCAGTCCCTGGTATCAGCAGCAACATCTACAGTTTGCAGAATGCACATTTCCATAATTTTTTTACCACAGGGTTTGCATTCATATCCTGCTAGGACTGTGTGTGTGTGTGTGTGTGTGTGTGTGTGTGTGTGTGTGTGTGTGTGTGTGCGCGCGCGCGCATGAGTTCCTGTCAGTGTAGAGATTTTTTTTTTTCTTAATGTGTAGATGTCAAACATAACCAAACCACACTGGTGTGCACCCACCAATACATACACTGTGTAATAGTCATCTGGCAATTCTGTGCTAATTTCATACCCGCCTGGAAGTGTCTGGTAGAGGATAGTGTATTTGTGTCAGTGCTTTGTTGTGTTTACTTGAGAAAGTGTCTTCCTATCTGTTGTGTGAGTCTCAAGTCAGTCGCGTCAGACAGACGAGGTGACTCTTGTGCGGACCATGTTTCGTTTTTCAGCTCTTAAGCCGGAGATCCCGAGTGCTGACAAGAAGCCTCATCTGGTCAGGCCAGAGGACAGAGGTACGGTTGCACTCCGTCTTTGCTCGCATCCTTCTTTATGTTCCCATCCTTCTTTATGTTCCCATTTCTCCACATTGCTCACAGCTTTGCTCCACATATCAAAATACTTTTTTTTTTTGGACATTTCCCTCCAAATTTGCCACTGAACACAGATCTCCATCCGATATTACTTTCCTGTTATGGCCTTTTCACTCGGTGCATAAATCCATCCTACTTCTGCCACATGGCATTTTACTCAGCATACTGTTGGATAAGCAGCCTTCCTCTCTGCTTGGTTTAAATTGAAGAAAACACAAGTTAACAGAGGATTTATGAAGTAAGAAGCTAATGTCACTAGGTATGCCTGAGACAGCACCTCACTGTCACCAGCTCCTTCTAGCTCACTTCACTTTGCTGAAAATGTTGGGTAGACTGGAACACAGTCAATAAAAGCTTTAACCACAGGTTTAACTTTAGTGTTCAAAAGTTTAGAAGACATTGATTCATATTCTGATGGCTTTTATGGAAAATTCTAAAAGACAAAAGTCTGAGTTTGTGTCTACCTGAAGCGCCTCTTGTGGTTCCTTCGTCTGTTTTGTTGTTGCTGATTTTGTCTCGAGTCTTCACTTTCTTCAAAGCCTTTGTTCTCTGACTTAGTGGGGTCTTCTGTATTGTGTCTCCCTTCTACGTTTCGCTTACTTTTTTGTTCATTTGAATGTTTTTCCTTCATCGATGGAAATTAGGTTTCAAAATACACTGGTTCTTTTTGTTTTTGTTTTCCCTTCCAAAAAGTACTGCTTCTAGAAAAGGCTAAAACACTTGCACTATTTGAAGATAAACAGAAAGCAGTGATTTGCATTTAATATAAATAAAAACTGCCATACACAAAAAAACCCCAATATGGGTCCAGATTCATTAGGATGTGTATGTAGGTGGAAAACTGTCCCACAGGCTAAAAAAAACAACAACAAAACAACACTTTCTCGGTTTAATGTCTCTTTTAAATAATATTCAGGTAAGGTTTATAAGATTTTCAAACTTAAATACGTTTATAGTAAAAAATTAGCCAGCTTCACAACTTGTGGGGGAGATGGATGCATTTAATGAGTGGTGGCTGCTGTACACCTGAGGTCAGTTTATTTTTATGGTATAATCACAGCACATGTTGAAGCAAGCTCTAGTGCTGTCAACGCAGTTTCTCTTGCTGAGCCGAATGCAAGGGGTGTGTGTGTGTGTGTG
>NW_005187873.1:16115-17240 GCF_000239375.1 Pundamilia nyererei
TTTTTTTTTTAAATTAATCCCTTCTTCTGAAATATAAGAACCTCTCCTGGTTTTAATGGCACTTTGGATTTCCTTACTTTCTGTTCCACTTCCAAACCCAAATAGATGCTCACAAGCTGACACAGTAACATGGAAGAGGGAAAGACGTTGGAAAGGACTACTACAAATAAACCTAATGCCTAACAAGGAAAAGTGTAAAATAAGAACAATAATAATAATAATAATAATAATAATAAGGATAAAAGATGAAGTAACAAGTTGTTAGTTTTTTGTTTATTCCAAATGATCATCCAGATGTCTGTGACATGTGATGACAAACACCATAATGGAAGGCCTTAGTCATCACATGCATGGAAAAGTTGCATGACACTTTGACCGTTGAGGACTGGAGTTTGAGACCCCTGTCATACGGAATATGACAGGTGTGGTTGAACTGCATGAAGACTCTGAAGTTTCTCTTCTCTTCTGGCAGGACAGGAATGTGGCCTTGTCCTGTGAGCCACCGTAAGAATGTACTTAGAGTAGAACTGGACTGTCACCGGCCTCAGGCTCTTCACCCTTTTCAAAGACAAAGCAGTCATTTAGATAAAATAATACCGTATTTTCACGACCATAAGGCGCACTGTGCTAAAAGGCGCAGTCTCAGTTATGTGTGCCCTTACTGTATTTAACGCACACACATAAGGCGCACTGGACCATAGGGCGCATACAAGTATCGTATGCGTATTTAAAAATAAAGCGAGAGCAAACCTGAATTCGGTACCTTATGCCGGTAATCGTCATCATCAACAACACACAAGCATACAAGTGTGCATATTTAAAAATAAAGCAGGAGCAAAACTGAGTTTGGTACTCACATTTTTATTATCAATAATCGTCATCATCAACAACACACAAGCATACAAGTGTGCGTATTTAAAAATAAAGCAGGAGCAAAACAAAATTTGGTACTCATATTTTTATCATCAAACCCATCGAAGTCCTCATCCTCTGTGTCTGAATTGAACAGCTGCGCTAAATCTCCATCAAACATGCCAGGTTCACTGTCTTCACCGTCAGAGTCACTTTCCGTGCCGTGCGGCTCCTCGGAAACGATGCCGGCTTTTGCGAAAGCTCGAACAACAG
>NW_005187873.1:33720-34815 GCF_000239375.1 Pundamilia nyererei
CAAAGAAGAGGATTCAGGCACTGGCTAGTACTCTTCATCAGTGGTGATGCAGTCAGCTTCTTTGGAGATTGTCCCCTCATCTTCTGGAGAGGAAGTTTCTTCATCTTGGGCAGGTGTCTTTTCTTCAAGGGCAGAGGACTGCTTGCTGTCCTTGCTCTGACCAGATCATATAGACAGTGCTTGAAGCAGTGATGACTTTATTGCCATATTGCCTGAATAAATTATCTGGAAGCTGTTAGGCTTACTTACAGCAGTAAGTAAGCCTAACTTACTGCTGTAAGTAAGTAAGTTAGTAAAAGTGCTTTTAGCATGTGCTTCAAAGCTAAGTTTGACTGGGAACCTCAAAGCTCAATAGCCTGCATCGACAGAAATTCACTGCAGCCTATGTAATATTTGATGTGTCATTATTTATTTCAGTCTATCTTGCAAATACATGTTTGTGCTGCAATGTCATACACAAACACAAACTATTAGATCCTTAAGATCAAACCTATGTAATAATAATAATAGTAGTAATGGATTGCATTTATATAGCGCTTTTCGAGACCCTCAAAGCGCTTTACAATTCCACTATTCATTCACTCTCACATTCACACACTGGTGGAGGCAAGCTACAGCTGTAGCCACAGAAGCAAGGCTGCCATATCGGCCCCTCTGGTTATCACCAGTAGGCGGTAGGTGAAGTATCTTGCCCAAGGACACAACGACCAAGACTGTCCGAGCCAGGGCTCGACCTGGCAACCTTCTGATTACAAGACGAACTCTTGAGCCACGATCGCCCCTATATCAAAATTGTTTCATTATTTTGGTCCATTAGAGTGTGGTAAGCCGCTACTAGAAACTAGGAATATTACATGAAATTGCTTGTTTGGCCAAAAATGGGTACATTTGGTAAAGAACATGAAAAACTACAATTTTCATGTGTTGAGTTTAGAATGAAAGCAATTTTACCTAAATCGCATGATATAGTTCTGTCAATAACAAGGTATCAAAAAAGGTGGTTATAATGGGTTTCAATTGGCCAAAAATGGCCACGATAGAGCCAAGAGGAACAATTTTTTTTTTTTAAATGTATGTTTATTTGTTTTTGTTTTT
>NW_005187873.1:36927-38283 GCF_000239375.1 Pundamilia nyererei
GAAACCATTTTGATCTCCGTGTATAATGACTGGAAGAGCCCTCTCCAGCCTCATAGCCAGAGCTTTAGCTATGATTTTGGAGTCAGAATTTAACAGCGATATGGGTCTGTAAGAACCGCTTTCGGCTGGCGCTTTGCTCGGTTTTAGAATGAGAGTGATCAGGGCACTACGAAATGTAGCAGGCAGGCGACCTGTTTCATAGGATTCCAAATAAACATCTAATAATGGGGGAATTAATTTTGCTTTAAATAGCTTGTAAATATCTATCGGAAGCCCATCAGGACCCGAAGCCTTACCACCTCTCGTGTTCGTAATGGCATCAGAAACGTCATTGAAATTTATTTCTCTCTCCAATTCATTTTTCATATCCTCAGAAATACAGGGAAAGATCAATCTATCCAAGAAAGCATTTTGGCTTACCAGGTCCAGTGGGCTGTCAGATTTATATAGGGTTTTAACTGTCTTTATCTGCCAAGCTTAGTAGTCTACCCGGCTTTTCACCTACCCTGATCATAAAACGTCTGTTTCAATCTTCTTAAACCATCTTCAGCTTTAAGCATAGACAGCTCCTCGTATTTAAGCTTTAAGGTTAATCTATTCGGGAGTGGGATTTAAATACTGCTGAATAGCATGAGAATCCCCTTTTATTGGGGTTTTGAATTCTCCATGGATCAGAGGTGTCTATCCCTGATGAGCGGTCAAGCTTCGGGTCCAGAGTACAATTTAAGTCACCTGCCAATATTATCCTACCAGGAAGGGTAGCTATCAATAGTAATAAATTCTCAAAAAATAAAGGGTTATCATCATTAGGGCCATAAACATTAACTAAATTGAAATTCTCTTTCAAGAGAGTTCCTTGAACCACCAAAAATCTGCCCGCTTTATCATAAATAGTGTTATTTACTTGGAAAGGCACTGAATTATGAATTAACACCATAACCCCTCTCGCGTGCGAAGGGCAACAGGATGCTAGCACTTTGCCTGGCCATCTTCTACGTACTTTCACCAGATCCTCTCTGAGTAAATGGGTCTCTTGGATAAACGCTATTGATGACTCAAGTTGTTTAAGCCTGGTAAATAACCTGTTTTAGTTTAACCACTTTTACCATTCCTCTCACATTCCAAGAAGTAAATTTAAAAGTCTTATATGAAGTCATCTATTCTTATTAAAACAACAGATTGTGCAACATAGTATCTTCATTTGGTTGTTGGTAAACCTTTCAGTATCTCTCTAACTGTTGTGCTGGGAGTAAACCAGTAAAAAGCAACACGTTGTGAAAAATACAAAAACACAAAGAAATAACACAAAATCTGCCATAAATGAACCCCCTTAGCTGTCAACCTGAACCGGACAGC
>NW_005187873.1:38854-40818 GCF_000239375.1 Pundamilia nyererei
CCCATCAGATATTCTGCTAGTCCTCTGTATTCTGCAAACCTCGGATGAACTTTTCCGCATCTGCTGGGGTCTCAAAGACATGCGTATGTCCACCAGATGACACTCGTAGCTTCGCCGGGTAAATTAATCCGTAACGTACGTTCATCGCCCTGAGCTGCTGTTTCACCCGGTCAAAGCCCCTCCTCCGTCGGTGGAGATCTGTAGAAAGATCTGGGAAGAACATGACCTCTTGACCCCCGCAGATAACTTTCCCTTTGGCCATAGCCGCCCGCATCACCCGAACCTTGTCTTGGAAGTTTAAAAACTTCACGATGAGGCCTCTCAGTGAGGGTGGTCGGTTGGGTTGTGTCCAGCCGGGCAACCGGTGAGCTCTTTCGATGAGAGGTTGTCTCGGGAATGTTGCTGGTCCCAGCGCTTCGGGGAGCCACTTCTCTAGGAACGCCACCGCGTCATTTCCTTCTATTTTCTTCGGCAAATTAACTAGTCGTAGGTTCGAACGACGAGAGCGATTTTCGAGGTCCTCGAGTTTGTTCGTGAGGAGAGCCACTTGTTTAACTAGCGCATCTATCTTGCCTTTCTCTGAGTTAATGGCGGACTCCACGCTGCTAATGCGCATCTCTGCGCCATCCATGCGCACCGAAAAGTCCTGCACATCTCTTTTAACATCTTGGATCGCTGACAGGACCACATCAAGTTTTGTGGAAAAGTCATTTCTGATTCCGTCGAGTATTTGAATAACATCCATGTTATGGGCCATTCCAGTACCCACGTCCAGGAGACTCCCAGGGCTAGCATCACCTGCAGAGTTAGCTTGACTGCTAGCATCAGAGACGTCATCTTCCACACTCAGAGAAGAGTGTGCCTTAGATTTATTTTGTGCTTTCTTAGCCGGCATAATGTCGCGGATACACGATAATAACTCGTTACAAGCAATAGTTATCACTGTTAACGCAGTTAAAGGACAGTTTTCAGGAACTTACTAAAATATCACCAGGAGCTCACAAAAATACGTGTGCCTAGTTCAGCGCCATAACCACGCCCCCCAAGAGGAACAATTTCATGTATAGTGTATACAGTGGCTTGCAAAAGTATTCGGCCCCTACATTTTGTCACATTACAGCCACAAACATGAATCAATTTTATTGGAATTCCGTGTGAAAGACCAATACAAAGTGGTGTACACTTGAGAAGTGGAACGAAAATCATACATGATTCCAAACATTTTCTACAAATAAATAACTGCAAAGTGGGGTGTGCGTAATTATTCAGCCCCCTTTGGTCTGAGTGCAGTCAGTTGCCCATAGACATTGCCTGATGAGTGCTAATGACTAAATAGAGTGCACCTGTGTGTAATCTAATGTCAGTACAAATATAGCTGCTCTGTGACGGCCTCAAAGGTTGTCTAAGAGAATATTGGGTGGCTGTGGCTCAGGTGGTAGAGCAGATCAGCTACTGATCGAAAGGTTAGTGGTTCGATTTTAGGCTTTGCCAGTCTGCATGTCAAGTGTCCTTGGGCAAGATACTAACCCCAAATTGCCCTTCGATGCGTTCATCTGAGTGTGAATGTGTGTGAATGTAGATTAGGTTTGCACTTGCGTTTAGAAGTGCTTGCATGAGTGGGTGTGAATGGGTGAATGAGGCATGTTGTATAGAGCGCTTTGAGTACTCCGGGAGAGTAGAGAACCGCTATATAAGAATCAGTCTGTTACCAATCCGTAGTCCGTAACAACACACCAGACAGGTCAGAGATAAAATTATTGAGAAATTTAAAGCAGGTTTAGGCTACAAAAAGATTTCCCAAGCCTTGAACATCCCACGGAGCACTGTTTAAGTCATCATTCAGAAATGGAAGTGTTTCTGTATGGCACAACTGTAAACCTACCAAGACAAGGCCGTCCACCTAAACTCACAGGCCGAACTAGGAGAGCGCTGATCAGAAATGCAGCCAAGAGGCCCATGGTGAC
>NW_005187873.1:41438-43270 GCF_000239375.1 Pundamilia nyererei
AAAAATGTTTGGAATCATGTATGATTTTTGTTTAACTTCTCACGTGTACACCACTTTGTATTGGTCTTTCACGTGGAATTCCAATAAAATTGATTCATGTCTCTGTCAGTGTGCCCCAGGGTGGCTGTGGCTACAATGTAGCTTGCCATCACCAGTGTGTGAATGTGTGTGTGAATGGGTGGTTGACTGGATATGTAAAGCGCTTTGGGGTCCTTAGGGACTAGTAAAGCGCTATATAAATACAGGCCATTTACCATTTACCATGTTTGTGGCTGTAATGTGACAAAATGTGGAAAAGTTCAATGGGGCCGAATACTTTTGCAAGTCACTGTATTATTGGCATTATTAAGGAGCTGGTGTTGAAAATTAAAAACTCTGGAAAAAATACACACCTTTGGGAAGTTTCATTCCATTTGCATTAACAGAACAAA
Organism: Pundamilia nyererei; assembly: GCF_000239375.1. Lineage (NCBI taxonomy): Eukaryota > Metazoa > Chordata > Actinopteri > Cichliformes > Cichlidae > Pundamilia > Pundamilia nyererei. The sequence continues at coordinate 41,870 of NW_005187873.1, forward strand.
AATGGTTGAAAAAACAAAAGTGAAGTGGCCACAAATGGCCAGGATAGAGCTACTACTTTTCATGGCTGTTTTGATATCGCTCTCTCTCTCTCTTAACTGATCAAATCTCGCTGTGGTAACAGCTTTAAACTCTGTATGGCCCAGGTTGATAGAGGGTGCCCAGTCTGGATCGCATTCCAACATTTTGAAGGCTGGTTTTCCTACAAAACACAACAAACATTAGCCCGCAAAGGCACAGTAAACAAATTCAATTCAAATCAATATAAGACTTATTTGTAACCTACATCAACTATTATTATGTTATGATAAATTACTTAACCACAACAAAAGACTTACCTTTGTGGACATGCTTGGAGCAGACTAACATGTGAGCTGGAGTGTGCTGAAATATTTAGTCTTCGAATAGCTGCAATCCAGACCATCCATCGGCTCTTTGTTACTTCGGAAACATGGCTTGAACAGTTTCTCTTCCACGATGGAATCCAATAAAAACCGATCTGTTTACCCGTCAGCTTCCCGTGGCTGTCATGCGAAAGGCTATTGCATACAACAGCTTCTTGCCATTATTTGTGTTTCTTTTTATCGCTGTGTGACTGTTTTCTTGTGAAAGCCTGCATGCGCTAGTACCACTTGCCACTCGTACCTACAATCCTTTGCGGTTTTGATGTCACATTTTCGATCTGTATAAGACTTTTAGAAATCCGATGGGATGATGAGAACAATTAATTTTGTTATTTGTTTAATATAAAATGTAAAATATCAGCTAAATTGTCGCTGATATTGCTAAAGTGAAGTTTTTCTCTTTTAACCACAGGCACAATGGAGAGGTGCCATCCACACGACCAAAGTCTGACTCCGAGCCATTACCTCTCACCAAACCGGTGTCTGCAGACTCTGTGGAGAAGTCGGGTACAGGTATGTCCATACTACTACATGCATGTCAGATTGCTACGATCATAACCCCTGGTATCAAATTATTTCCACTGTAGCCACATTAAAAAAACATTAAAGTGTATCTATAGTTTTTTTTCCTACTTTAATTATTGTCGGTTGCTTATAAGAAGTCAATAAATGACTTCACCAGAAGATTTTTGCTTTGACAGTAAGTCTTTTTTGTGACCGTGGTAAATAACATTTCTGAACACAGATTTTTTTTTTTTTTTTTAAACGTATGTTTATTTGTTTTTTCAACAGTATCAACACCAACATAAAATGAACGTATGGCAGTCATTAAAATAATAGTAGTAATAATAATAATAATAATAATAATAATAATAATAATAATAATAATAACTAGAAAGCGAAAATTTCTGAAGAAATTTTAAGTGTGCCTATGCCGCCGCTAATCAGTATAGTTTGCCATTCAAACGGCTACAGAGAGCAAAACTCAGCAGAGCAGCC
>NW_005187873.1:70255-99923 GCF_000239375.1 Pundamilia nyererei
GAACGACGAGAGCGATTTTCGAGGTCCTCGAGTTTGTTCGTGAGGAGAGCCACTTGTTTAACTAGCGCATCTATCTTGCCTTTCTCTGAGTTAATGGCGGACTCCACGCTGCTAATGCGCATCTCTGCGCCATCCATGCGCACCGAAAAGTCCTGCACATCTCTTTTAACATCTTGGATCGCTGACAGGACCACATCAAGTTTTGTGGAAAAGTCATTTCTGATTCCGTCGAGTATTTGAATAACATCCATGTTATGGGCCATTCCAGTACTCACGTCCAGGAGACTCCCAGGGCTAGCATTACCTGCAGAGTTAGCTTGACTGCTAGCATCAGAGACGTCATCTTCCTCACTCAGAGAAGAGTGTGCCTTAGATTTATTTTGTGCTTTCTTAGCCGGCATAATGTCGCGGATACACGATAATAACTCGTTACAAGCAATAGTTATCACTGTTGATGCAGTTAAAGGACAGTTTTCAGGAACTTACTAAAATATCGCCAGGAGCTCACAAAAATACGTGTGCCTAGTTCAGCGCCATAACCACGCCCCTCTGAACACAGATTTTAAATTTTTGGTCAGAAAATCACGACTAATTCGTGAAGAGCACCAAAAAAGTGTCACCAAAATACCAACACCATTTATTAAACCAAAGAAAAATAATAATTTAATTTCAGTTCATTTCTGATTTGTTAGTATAGTGCAAAATTGTAACTATAGATGATAATTTTCTCATGTATGGCATGTGTACCTAATTAGCTTAAGCTTGTTAGTCTGTATAAGACTTGAATGCTAGGAGGCCAGTCATAAAGGTTTTCTGTTTTGCTTGCTTTTTCCAGGCTATATATTAGCTTTATGAGCTATTTGCCAATATATTGGCCAACCCATAAAAATGTAAAAAAAGAAAAAAGATGAGACTGAAGAAACACCCTTCAGTCACATTCTCTGTGTTGATATTCCATAGTGAATCCGCCAGAGGACGCCTTGCAACAATCAGCTGATCTTAGCAATGTTGGGGAGAGCTTAAACAAGCAATCCACGACTTGCTGTGAGAACAAAATAAGCTTATTTTTAGACTGGGTTGTCCTAGCGTTTTAGTAAGAACTCATAAATACCTGTATATTTCTTGTGTCACATGGGTTAGACATTCACTTGGCAAGGAAAAGGTTGCTGATTCACTTTCAGCCAGAGGCGCAAACGTTCTGTGGAGTAGTAGCAGGAAGGACATCCAGCGTAAAACTGCTAGATCAAACATGCACAGCTACCCACTGTGGTGACCCCCTTGTAGCAAAGCAGCAGCTGAAAGTAGCTTTGATCTAATCAGAGGCTTTTAATCTAAAAACAATTCTTCAGGTCGTTTAGTGACTGCAGCTAAGCAGATCTGGAAACAAAAAAAAAAAGAACACAACACAAACAATGATCTTACAAGCAGTTTTATCAGTAAAAGCCTGATATCCATTTTTAACTGCACGTGTATGTTAACTTGACATGAGGTTGTTTACATACAACACAATGAACTACAGGCCAGGAAGAATGGAGTTATTGCTGCATTTAAAGTGAACGGTGAAAAACAGTGAGTACTGTGTAACAGCACTTTGCACCTACTCAGCGGTAAACTGCTGGCTTGAATTGCAGCTGAGATTGAACTTTCATGTTTCATGGGTGTGCGTGACAGACTGGCTTCTGGAGACTTGTCGACTTTTAGCACCTCAGCTGTAGCAAACAGTACCCCTGAGTGAAAGCCATTCAGGTCTGCTCTATTAAATCTATTTCAGGAGTCCTTTCTCTGAGACCTTTCAGCTTCCCTCACGGTTCCTCTGTTTTAGGGTCAATATTGTGTCAAGCACCCCACATGTTTCTCCAGGGGCCAGACAGGAGGATCAAACAAGAGTTACTTCATCATCCAAAAATATGAAAGCTGCCCCTTGTGTCAGTAGATTTAAGTGTTTAAAGAAGACATTTTTTACTGTTTTTATTAGTGCTGTCAAAATTAATGCGTTAACGCACATTAATTTGCTATCACGGTCAACGCAATTACAATTTTTAACGCAATTAACACATCTGGAGTGTAGACTGACTCTAAATCCCTGAAATGCTTCTGTCAACGCATTTCAGGCTGTTTGTCCAAGTAGAGTTACTTTCTCACATGCACAAATGGACAGTTGATCTGGTAGTGATGGGTAGCTGAACCAATCAACTCAGTTTGGAAGATGATAAACACACATTGGCCCTCTGATGGGAAATTTGAGTATTCCAAAAATAACAAGACAGAACAGTCGACCGACAAAGTATTATGCACATTGTGCATAATACTTTGTCACAAAATGTCACATTGACGCAAAGCATGCGTTAGTCGGGGATGCTGCTAGGACTTTGGCTAACCGAGCTTGCGACAAACCATTCACGGAACATCAGGGACTCAGTGAGTCTACCTCGGAATTATTGACTGACGTAATTGCCAAGTGGACTGCAACAAACTGCAGACCTATTAATATCGTTGAGAACGCGCTTTACATAGCTTTGGTTCCTCGTTTCAAGGACTTGAAGTGCCTCCCCAAGAGTAACAGAGAGAGGGTGGATAAACGTTTACAGAGTTTTTTGTTAACATGAATGTTCAAGATGTTCAGTAAACATGTTAATTGCGTATATTTACCCTTTTTTCTCGAGTCTGTTTGCTAAAGCAAAATGAATTGTGGTTAATATAGAATAAAAATAAATTATATTTAATCGTGATTAATCAAAATTAATCCACAGTAACCCTGTGATGAATCTGATTAAACATTGTAATTGTTTGACAGCTCTTATATATATTATATAAAAGTATATACTTACCTATTAGTATATAGGTTTTTTAAAAAGTTGTACGTCACATCAGAAAACCTTTAAAAGATTGAAGAAAACTATTCAAATTATCTGAATATAAGCATACATTCTTTGTGTTTATTCTGAATTTACTTCATTATATTGCATAAATGTCAGTTACAAGCTTAAATATAAAGTCCAGGCTATTGATCAAGTATTACGATTAATCGCGATTAATTCCAGAAAATTGTGAGATTAATTAAAATAAAATTTTTTAATCTATTGACAGCACTAGTTTTTATATATTCTTTTTATATTTTAGTTGTTTGTTTACCCTTGTGCCTGTGTTTGGCTGATTTCCTGCTCTGTGTGTGTATTAATGTTGTTAATGAGGCAGAAAATAAACCAAAAGCCAAACTGTTTGTGAGCAGTTACAGTGCATTCAAAGTGAATCAAAGGAAATTATTGAAAGTGTCAGTTCGCTTGTGGATGTTGGGTTTAATCATAGCTGAAATGTTTTGCTAAAAAATAATTCTATCATTTCTCTCGCCTCTTTCTCTCTCATCTGGCTTCAACAGATCTGATGAGTTTTGATGACTTGTCGTCTACCTCGGAGAAGCTCTCTCACCTCACGACCAACCGACCAAAGATGACTGGAAGGAGGCTGCCCACGCAGTTTGGCGGAGGACAATTGGTGAGGATGTGCTCAAGCGCTAACAATCCCCCGCTCCCTTTAAGTTGACACTGACCTTTTTTCTTTTGATGGTTATTATGAGGAGCTGTCTCTCTTACTCTCATCATTCTTACCATCTCATGTTAAAAGTTAGGCTGACGTCTGGTAATATAGTTTCTGCAAGTTGGTCTCTATATTTGTTCCTATGTATTATTTATGTGACAGAAGAAATCTCTTCTTTTCTCTGACAACTTTAGTATACAAGCCTTCACCTGATAGTTAAAGAGATTTCATGAAAACAAAGACAAATGGCTTTAGAACAGCAGTCCTTGTTTTTGCTCAAAGCTGGTGCCTTACAAAGCAAACTGCTGTAGATAGCAGGTGTTTGGCTTTTCCCACATTTGGACCACATTCTTGAATGCAACCAAATACTGTTATCATTAAATTGCCATCAAGGTCTTTATATCAGTTTATTTTGATTTCGGGTGTACATTTGTATCATAGGTTTGGCGTCTTTTCTTTTAAAAATCTAACTTCTTTATACCTGCAGACTCCTTGCAAATCCTACCATGACACTAGAGCTAATAGTGTAGCTGTTAACTGTCATTGACAGATGCAATCGTTTCAGGACTCTGCAGCTTTTCCTGTTTTCCCTGTTTTCCCTGTCACGAGCAGCACATTTTATCCCAACATGATTCCACAGTTTCCATTACAGCCCAACAAGGAAGTGAGTGTGGAGAAAACCTTTAAGATTGATGAAGAAGATGCCAAACCAAAGCTAACGGAGACCAGAAAGGTAATTTAATTTCATGTCTGTTTAGAGGAAACCTTTAGTTTAGTTACAGGTGCCCGCTTAGTGACATAACTGCCTCATGAAATGAAGCAAATAATGAATGGTCTTAGCAGATCTTTGGGTATAAACCTGTGGAAGTGATGGCAGCTGTTGCCAGCGGCGTTGCTGATGGTAGCACAGCAGTGATGGTTTGTGTTGTGTGAATCTGGTAGGAACTAAACAGTATAGCACACTGCCTGCTTATGTTGAAATCAAGTCAGCATGGTACTCCAGTCCACATTGAGGCTTTTAATGTGACATTGTGGACATTGGTCAAAAGTTGTCCGCCATATTGGATGCGATGCAACTGCTGGTTGTTAGGGAAGCAAGTCGTCGCCATCTCATTGGCAGTAGTTTGAGATTGCTGAGTAAATCAGTTGCAGAGAAGATGCTGCACCAAAAATGAAATGAAAAGGGATTGTCTTTTTCTTTCTTTAGCTGTTTCATTTTTTAAGGCAGACTGTCTCTGTTCTTGGTTTGTGTCACACTTTTCAGTTTCCCTATACCTCAGAGAGCAGGTGGATAATGTTTATGGACAAATCAAAGACGTCTAATCAAACCACAGCTGCAACAAGATTCTAGGGTCCAAAGCAATCATAAGGAGCTTTCTATGTATTTTTCCCTAGGAACTGGTGGTGACCACTCTGTAGGCTTTGGTGACTAGCCTTTTATTCACTATGTTGTCACCACGAATGTCACACATCCAAACTAGCAGATAAGCCAACATCACATGGTTAATGCTGACATGCAAAACCATAACACGGCTCTTTCAGCCTGGTACAAAAAGGTGTTTTTCGATGCATCCTATAAACCTTCATACCAAATGGACCTCTCAGTCATGTTTGTGGTATTTGGTTTCTTAGTTCATAGATGCTGCTTCACAATCAAGGTTGCAAACATTAGTTGATAACTTGGAACTCCACTCTGGTCTTGCTCCATTACTGATGCCAGTGTTGAATTAATAATCTGCACCTCTCACTGTGAGTAAGAGAATTGAATGTGTCAGGAATCCTCACAGCTTTGTGTACTTTGTTAGTGTTAGTGAAGTGATAAATGAAAACAGTCCCAGAATAAATACAGTAAAATAAATTTAATGTTTTTCACTTTTCCTGTTTGCACACAGATGTGCAGCTGGCAGTAAAGAGCTGAAGTGAATGATATTCAGTCACAGTGTATTACTATGTGTTATTATTGCTTCTAGCTTCTCGAATAAGGTCTCTGACCGAGCATGAGAGTGAAAGCAATCAAGTGCACAATCAAAAGGAAGTGGAACATCATTGTTGTTGGCCCTTTTCAGTCATGTTGGCTCACTTTGACCACAGTTTGCAGTTAGATAAAAAACTTTGGGGAAAAAAAAAACGAGTAGAAGCTGTTTGTGATTGGACCGTGGATCGGCTTGTCGTCACCAATACTCAGTCCAGCTTTTGTGGCTCAGTATCTGACCAATACCCAATGCAAGCCTCACATCAGCACATCTGGAGTACATAGCTACATACAGATTCTTTTAAGTGTAACAGTAAAAACAATGTCTTGATTGTATGGTCAGAATAAACCACCATAGTGGAAGTTGTCACACCCGTGTCAAACAAGCTGTTGCTCAGCCCCTGCTACTCCTATTTCTCACCATCACACATTTACAGTTCACATACTCCGATTATTTCCTGACACATTACCTACAGTCTGTTTGTTCATCTTGAGACTTCCATCTGTTTGGTTCCTTTCAAGTCCTCTGCTTTCAGATTTGTCTAATTAAAAGCTAAAGTTATCCCCAAGTTGGCTTTTTAGGGAAAGTTTGGCATGTCACACAATCCTTTTAGCATTACATCACTTTTTCTGAAAACGCTCACTGAATACAAGTAGCTACAAAAAACAGCACTTTGTTATTTTGCTTTAAGTCAGTGTTGTTTACCTACATGAAGACACGAAGTGCGATGGGGTGATAAAGACTGAATATCCCCCTTCACTGGAAAACACATTGTGTAAATCAGCCCCGTGTTTTTCTTCCTACACTGTAGCATTGGATTTAAATTCCTCATCTGCTCTGCTGTCACAGTGGATTTAATTTGAGAGCCTCACCATTAAACTTGCATCACAGATACTTTTCCCTGAGGGTGCAGGTATTATAATGACAAGATAAAAACATCCAATTAAATTTAGTTTTAGATTGGAGGTCAAAACAGACACACAAAAAAGAATTATTGCAGAAAATTCTTGTCTTACATTTTTCTCCTCTCATGTCTTAATAGCCTTCCACAAACACCTTATTGTCACCGTCATTCCACAAGCCTGACTTCGGAGACTTCGGAGCCTCTCTGGGCAGCAAGGCGAAGGTGGAGCATGAGGAGTCGAGCTCCCAGCTGGAGGAGCTGAGGAGCCAGATGAAGGAGCTGCAGCTCACAGTGGAACTGCTCAAGTCCCAGCAAATGTAAGGACACATGAGCCTGATAAGGTTTGAGGGCAGGACAGGAATGGAAAGCTAAAATTGTTCTTCAAGGTTCTGACCTTATAAAATAATAAAACATTATTATAAATAAAACATACATAAATATATGATTTACATCAAATTATTACGCCACTGCCAAACCCAATACCACTGAAATGGTAATGCGTACTCCTGTATCTCTGAATTAGCAGAGCATCTGTCGAGCTGATTTATCGCCCCAACCATCATTCTCTTTAAAACCATCCTGGCTTTTTATAATAAGTATTATAATATGTGTCTTTTGGATTCTGACGACATTAACTCAAAGTTCATTTGAGGCACTGAAACTGGTTCTGAGGTGTGTTTAAAGGAAGAAAGTGTTTAGATATTTATGATATTCGCTGCTAAGGTAGCCACATGCTAAGGTTGCACATCTCTGTTCGTTTATTTCCAGGAAAGAGATCACTGAGCTTCGAGGAGAGCTGGATGACGAAAGGCAAAAGCGTGTGTCCCTGCAGGTAGTATGGCTCGCAACTGAAACACAGGCTGAGCTGTCCACATTCATTAGACCCATTAGTTTAGACAAATATTGATGCTTTTTGTGCACACGTGAACAGCATCCAGCTCTGTACACTAGTGACTTTCTACTGACTCAGTAATAGAAGTTCTATGTGATCACAGCTGGGACCGTCTAAATGTAACTTATTACATCCACTAAATAATGAGTGAACACATGAATGCATGCAATAATTAGTCATTGTTCATTAATGTCAAGACCTGCTGACGGCAAAACACCAAAGCACTCCAGTCCGTCCGTCTTCATTAAACTCTCCTCATCTGCTGACATCAGTACCAATTGAATATTTTTGCTCAAAGCACATACTGCCTCAGGGTTGAAAGTGCAAAAACAGCATTGTTTCATTTCGCAGTCTATGCGTTGGCATGTGTTGAGTGTCCTTAGTTTATTACCAGCAGCAGATTATTTCCTCTTCCTTCCTGGTCAACACTCACACGTTAATGAAAATCAAAACAATAATAATAAAAAAAAAAAACTGGCTGCATTTACGAGTTTTAAAGATTTCATCCCCACAACATCATGCACACATGAAGCCTTCGGTTTTTTCCCTTTACACATGTAAAGAAATGTAACTGTTTAATAACACATTAAGCCCTTAAGGGACACACTGCACCAGCTATACACATCAGAATCAGAATCAGAATGGGGTTTATTGCCAAATGTTGAGCAGGTTTACAACATTAGGAAATTGCTGCGGTGCTTCAGTGCAAACATGGTGTCATAAATAACACTTAAATAGACATGGAAAAAATAAAAGTAGGGATAAGAATTAAAAGTGCTACGTGGAAAGATATGTGCATGAGATATACATGAGATATATACATGAGAGTAAGAATTAAGAGTGCTACGTAGAAAGATATATACATGAGTGCAGGTGGTGATCAGTGCCAAACATGGAATGATGCAGTGACACAGCGTAGGGTCATGTGTTAGTGGTGGGAACAGTCATAATGTTATTGTTCATGAGTCCAACAGCAGAGGGGAAGAAACTGTTCTTATGGCGAGAGGTTCTGGTGCGGATGGACCGGAGCCTCCTGCCTGAGGGGAGCAGGTCAAACAGACTGTGTCCAGGGTGAGAAGGGTCAGCTGAGATCCGAGCTGCACGCCGCAATGTCCTGGAGGTGAACAGGTCCTGCAGAGATGGGAGTCTGCAGCCAATCACCTTCTCAGCAGAGCGCACAACACGCTGCAGTCTCTGTTTGTCCCTGATAGTGGCTCCAGCGTACCACACGGTGATGGAGGAGGTGAGGATGGACTCAATGATTGCAGTGTAGAACTGCATCATCGTCCGTGTTGGCAGGTTGAATTTCTTCAGCTGCCTCAGGAAGTACATCCTCTGCTGGGCTTTCTTGATGACGGAGGTGATGGTGGGCTCCCACTTCAGGTCCTGGGTGATGGTGGTACCCAGGAAGCGGAATGAGTCCACAGAGGTGATGGGGGTGTCAGTCAGGATGATGGGGGGGAGTGGGGCTGTGTGCTTCCTGAAGTCCACAATAATCTCCACTGTCTTCTGGGCATTCAGCACCAGGTTGTTGTGGCTGCACCAGGACACCAGACGTTCAACCTCCCTCCTGTAGGCAGACTCGTCCCCGTCCGAGATGAGTCCAATAACGGTGGTGTCATCTGCAAACTTGATTAGCTTGACAGACTGGTGGGTGGAGGTGCAGCAGTTGGTGTACAGGGAGAAGAGCAGAGGAGAAAGAACACAGCCCTGAGGGGAGCCGGTGCTGATGGTCCGGGAGTCCGAGACATTCTTTCCCAGCCTCACATGCTGCTTCCTGTCCGTCAGGAAGTCAGTGATCCACCGGCAGATGGGATCAGGCACATTCATCTGGGAAAGCTTGTCTCGGAGATGGTCTGGAAGGATGGTGTTGAAGGCAGAGCTGAAGTCCACAAACAGGATCCTGGCGTAGGTTCCTGGGGAGTCCAGATGCTGCAGGATGAAGTGTAGGGCCATGTTGATGGCGTCGTCTACAGACCTGTTGGCTCTGTATGCAAACTGCAGGGGGTCCAGGAGGGGGGCCGTGAGGGTCCTGAGATGGGAGAGAACTAGGCGCTCAAAGGACTTCATGACCACAGATGTCAGAGCCACGGGTCTGTAGTCATTTAGTCCAGTGATCCTAGGTTTCTTGGGGACAGGGATTATGGTGGAGGACTTGAAGCAGGCAGGCACATGACATGCCTGCAGTGAGGAGTTGAAAAATAACGGTTACTGTCTGTCCTGAGTTGTCCCATCAGCTCATAAAAGCATGAGTGTTGTGCAATGTGTTTGCTAACTCTAAGCTCAGATTATTCAGAGTTGTGTTTAAGGTCTGTTTAAGGAATTCTGCCTTAAACAGACAGGCTCTCTGAGCATGATGTCTGTGAGAGAGACATTAGTAGAGAGGGTTTTTCTGTTAGCTGGTTTCGTTATAAATTTCAGGCTGATGTTTCACCAGGTGAGCAGCTACCTGATGGATCCTTTTTTTTCTTTCTTAAAAATCAAGTTCTGTGCAGAACGTCAAGAATGAATATTTAAATCATTCACTTAAAATTAAAGAAAGAAAACTGATGACCGAGGATACGCCTCTAGGCTAACTACACTCCCTGACTGTTGAGAACACATTCAGCGTCCATGTGCTGCTCATGTTAAACTGAGAGATTGAAGGTTGGTCCACTCTGCCCGGCCGACCTTTCTGTCTTCAACAGGGCACCAATATAAATTGCATCACAGGAGGAGGGGTCCCCCGCAGAGAGCCCCACGCAGGGTCAGACTCGCATACAGAGAAACATAACTGCAGATTAGTTTAAGCCCCCCTGCAGTTAACTTCAGCTTCCACCTCAGCTTCCTCATCCTCGTCAAAGACGTTGGCCGTGCCGCTCAGGTTTTCCTCCGGCTTGTGCTTTCATTGTCATTCAATTCTCCTAATCCCCACCAGTGGAAAAGCCCCACAGCAGGATGCCACTGTACCTCACAGAGGGATAATGACAATGACTGACTCACAAGCTCAATCTACTCTGGCAAATCGAATATGGCTGCAGCGCCTTTTCAGTGTGATATGGGGCAAAACATTATGACCAATCACTTAATTTGAAGTTATTTTGAATACCTGCACTCTGCGTGACCTCTGGAGGTCTCTGGCATCGGCTCATTCGCGGCATGTCATGTCCTGCAGAGCATGAGCCATAAAATGGGAGAAATCATTGTGAAAGTTACAAATCTGCTCTAACAGTAAGGAGTGTTCCTGGTAAACGGCTGTGGAATTGAACCAATTTGAAATCAGATGACCCTGCATATAAATCTGTGTTTTATAATTTACACTTTCTTTTGAGGATTTTTTTTTTACTGCCTCTTTCTCCAACAGTACAAACATTGTGCTACATTTGTAGCCTTGATAACATGTTTTTGGCCTCGTTGGAGAGGTGTGCACAGTGTTGTTCCGTTGTTCCTCTCTCTGCATAGCCAAACAGCTACTTCATTGGACACAGTGTAGCTCCATGCATCCCCACCCTACACACCAACTGTAAGAAGTTTATTTTTTCTTCACAGATGGAGATCGAGAAGCTAAAGCGAACCATCCACTCGACGTGAAACTCCTTGATCTAATCAACGGCAGTCCTCGGGTCAGCTGCTGGCCTGCCCGTCGATCAACAGGAGAGCAGGAGGGCAGCGACGTATGGATGGTCAAATGGAGGGAGAGAGGGTGGAGAAATCCACCCACCTCAAGCACAATCCTTGTTCAGTGATCTACAAAAACAAACAAACTCACTCTCCATATTTGTAAGATTTACATTTTGCACATAAGATTTTTTTCAAGCTAGGTGTAAGTTACAGATGTATATGTTCCTCTCTCTCTCTCTTTTCTTTCTTTTTTTTTTTTTTTAAAAACTTTTGCCAATACAAAAAGAAAAAAAAAAACGAGGCCTTACTTCAAACTACTGCGCTGGACTCACAACTCTGCTGCTCTGGCTCTTTTCCAATCACTCTGGCGTTCCTTGAACTCCTCAGGGATGCTCCCAGTACTACTGACTTTGTGTAAAGCAGAGGGTGCTCGTTTTCCTTGCCTAATTTCTTTTTGATTTTTATAATGCACAAAAATTTATTTTAAACAGATTTGATTATTTGGGTTTTCATCTTCAGATTAAAATGCGTTTTTCTTTCTTGCACGGCGCCTGTCAGCACAGCACCACCACATGGCTGCAGCGTGTCAGAGCAAGCTCTCGCGTTTCTTTTTTGTTGTCTTTTGATGTTTTCTAGCATTCCTACCCAGAATAACACTACTGTGCCTGTTTCAGAAAAAAACAAACAAAAAAACAATCTATTAAATGTTTGTAATGGGATCTGGAATATTTGCAGCATGATATTGTATATCTATATTTTTAAATCTACTGACACGCTTAGTCAAATATTATATAGAGGGCCTCTTCTATGCCGGCTCTTCTATTTTTGTGAGAAAAACACAAAAAACTTAGCCAGAGTCATAAAATGCAAGAAAGGCGCGAGGAAGGAGGGACTACATTCTTCTGAAAAGGCAGCCTCATTACGATCATCTCTGCTACTCGCTTGTCTATTCATAGCTCTCTCCCATCCCTGTCATTTCTACCTCCGCCTTCCTTACTCTCATCCATCTTTGTTTCCTGCTAAATCGTCTGGTGTCTTTTTGCTCAGCCGACTACCCCCTCCCTCTTATGTTTAATCTACAACTCCACATTCCAGACACATGGGTTAAACTAACTGGAAGAACATGATGAAGCGGCGAAATTCACTCACGTCCTTTTTTTTTTCTTCCCCCTTTTAATCGTCTGATGATAAAACACCGCTGAAGAATGAGATTATCCTGGTGGAAACTGGTGCGATATGGGTCAACTAGTGTGTTTTTAGCCATGTTAGCATGGATGATGGGTATAAGTGTCATGCAGCTTGATCCGTAATGTTTCAGCAGACTTAAAGTTACATGCATACATACATCCACCAGATTTGCACTACCATGATTTGAACTAGTAGTTGGTTTGTCATGTTTGTCAGTGTATAGTTACAGCACACTGCACTGCCACACCCTAGGCTAAATTTTGTGTTTCCACATTTCCACTTCAAATGCCTGCACAACTTGCCACAGCCATGTTTATCATGCACCAATTAGCCATAACATTAAAACCATTTTCCCAATATTGTGTCACTTCTGCCTGTGCCACCAAAGTGACACAGAAGAGCTCAGGAGGAGCTCCAGGAAAGACCTGTGGCATCTGGGAGTTGGCGGTGTTCAACGGGTTTCAGATTGGAGAAGTACTTTGAGCACCTCTCATGTGTTTGGTCTATTACAGTAATGATGCCAGAAATCCAACATTTCTTCATAACATGATGGTCAGTGTCGTTCACTTCACCCAGTAGTGGTTTCAATGCAGTGGCTGATTGCTGTATGAGGCATCAAATGAATCAGTCAATTAACTGACTGATGATTAAATTAAGCTTTATAAAGTGAGCAGGGCTGACCACTAGGAGTCTACAATCTGAAAAATTACACATTAGGGGTTTTAAGATGGAGTTAAATAAAGATTAGAAGTTACTGCTTTTTACTGGACATTGAGCAAACAACTGTCGTTAAATCTCAGGCAGTTTCTATAGCTGGAAGTACTGCTACAGTTAAGAAAGGTAACTGGATTTTTCTCACTTGTCATGATGTTTAGGGGTACAGAAATGTAGAGCATGGTATCACTAACGCAGAAGGCCAAACTCAGTCAGTTCTAACTGGAAGCTGAATATATTTGTTCATAGGAGTATATTTCTGCCATAATTTGGGTCCACTTGTTCCTGCAGGGATCATTATAACAAAACATTTTTGTGGAGTTGGGAGGTGCACCATCCATAGTTTCCATGATTCACTGTATGTTTGAGTACACAAATCATCTGAAACCTTTGCACACAGTATGAAATGGAAATTAAAAACAAAATGTAGAAGAGCGCAAAAACAGCATCAAATGTTGAAACTGAGAACCTTTTTTAAAAGCACTTTATGTCCATGAGTACTTCTTGTAGTTTTGCATCTGTACACTATCACAGTGGATTTTAAATCAAACAATGATTTTTTTTAACAAGAGTTTTGGATTATTTGGAATTTCTATGAAGTAAAATTTACATATACAGCTACTAGCCATGCCAGCTCCCATAAACTGTGCACTGATCAAAGAAGAAGAGGTAATGCAACCTAGTAACAAACATGGCCCTTTCTCAGCTTATTTATAATTCATTGCTGGTATCAAATTTAAAAGGAGCTTGTAATTTAAAAAAAACAAAACAAAAAACAGATTTCTCAGTTTTAACATTTCATGTATTATATTGTTTCAACAGTTTGCAGCTGATTGCAAATTGGCTGGGATAAATATTGGCACCTTCAAAGATGGATGCAATGGTTCTCAGCTGGAAAAGGTGGAGGATGTCCAGCTCCAGTTTGGGAATGAATGTGCCTCTGTAATGTATTCATGAATGGAGATTAATAAGTTAGTTGGGATGAGGAGCTCAATCATTTGAGAGGGCGCACTGCTCCAAGTAGAAAGGAGGCAGTTGAGGTGTTTTGAGCAGTCGGGCTGATGTCTGTCTTCATACTGCTTACGCTCTAGCTCCATTCTGTAGCCCTGACTCTCACAATGTTCAACAGCTTAACTGAGAAACGGAGAGCAGCACAGTACCAAGTGCATCCACCTCTGGCTTCACTGCAAGTTACAGGGATGTTTAAATTCTGACACTCATAAGTTTTGTTTCCAGGTTAGATGTTCCACATTGTGCTACCACAAGGACAAAAACCTGTTACTGTTGTTTGTATCTTTGTCTTAATGTTGTTGTACATATCTCACAAATGTCTTAAAAAAAAAAACATCTCTTTGTACTTTGAAGTCTTTGCCGGGCCTGATTCTGTGTGCAAATGCTCGACTGGAACTGTCCATGATTGTGTTGGAGAAGAATCTAAGCCCCACAGTGGCCACTTTGATGCTTTGTGATCTGACCTGAGTGGTCATGCACTCACACAATACATGGATTTCTGGCTTTGAACAAGTGTGGCTCTTAATGCAGTGTGGCCAGGCAATAGGCTAATGTGGGAAACAAGAGAGGGGACGTTTTAGGTGATGGCTATTTACGGAACATCTGTAATATGACTTTTGCATATTTTACATTCCAGATTTTGACACCAAGAAAATAAAAAATGTGTGCACATTTATAACATATTTTCAAGTGATTTTGTTTACAAGAGCTGTATCCTTGCATGAGCTGAGATTCTTTGCAAAAATGAATAAACATCATCTTTATTTACTGTCACAGATGCTTCCTTTTTCTTTTTTGTCTCTGCTTTTGAAATTGTATTTCACTTAAAGGTTTGCATGGACCCACAACAATCCTGAGACCTTTTCATGCTTGAGTTCTTTAAAACATTCAGGGAAATATTGAGTGTTAAATATTGACCGCTCACTGAGAGAGAGTCAGTGAGTTTTCTGAGGAAATGCAGCTCCCAGTGAACTTATCCTCAGCTGACAGATTCTGTCTATAATAGTACGTCTGCTCGTGAGTATGTGTGTTTAAATATGCAAGTGTGAACCTGGTGGGTTTAAATAATAGGATATTGTAGACACAAGTGTGGAGTTTTAGAGACGCAGAATAAAAATTTACATTTCTAATGTTGCCTCAAGACATAGACATGAACTTGTGCCGGAGTTCAGAGTCTGTTAGTTTACGGCTGCTGTCCTTTTGCTGTTGCGAAAATCTAGAAATCCAGGTGCACACAAACTGACTGTCTTTAATTTATTAAGGCCAGCTTGATTCAGAAAAGTACCAGAAGCTCAAACATTTCCATTACATTTCTTATTTTTGTTCATCCATCCAATCTGACACCAGTATATCACATTTGTCACACAATCATCAGACCAAAACAACAAAAAGGTTTAATTCAGGCCTAGTTTGGTTTGCATTCTTCACACTTCTCCTATATCAGGGCTTATTTGGCCATATTATCTAAGTGGGGATATCTATCATACAGGAGAACACTGCAGTGGCTTCCTGCACCTTAATGACGGATATACATACAAGTAACTGACAAGGTTGCAGTGGTGAGTAAAGCAACCATTATGGCTGGTATACTGGCACCTTTAGTCCATCGCACCTTACTGCAGTATTGCCCTAGAGGTGTCTAGTGGCTGGAACTTGGAGTATGAGGATCAGCACTCCTTTCTGGGTTAATAGAGCAGGTCACCTCCTAATCAGAAGGTTAGTGGTTCAATCCCAGTCTGCATGCAAAATATCTTTGGCCAAGATAATAGCCCGAAGTTGCTCTCCGATGTATTTGTTGGAGTATTAAGGTGTGTGAATATTAGATAGAAAGCACTTAGAGCGTAGATGAAAGTGGTTATGTTAATTGGAAAATGAGGCAAGTTATGTAAAGCGCTATATAAGAACCAGTCCATTTAACATTCACCGCTGAAACAACAAGGCTGATGTAATATTTTCCTCCCAAACCTGGTGTTTAGTGGAGCAAAGCGATTTTACTTCATCCACCCTTGCTAATGGAATACATTGACAATGACTTGCATGCACCCACGTTTCCCTTTTTGCACTGTCACCACTGTGTGTGCCATTAGAGACACCTGGAATAGGCCGCTCCATTGTTTGCTTCCTCAGCAGGTTGCTAACCACCAGGCAGTCTCCTGGTTTGAAGTCGTGCAGTGCGTGGTCAGCTGGAGCAGCGTGTGCATCCTTCACTTGAACCTTTTGAAAGTGCCCAAAACAGCCAGACTCAATAAGCATTTACATCAAAGCCTCAGCCAAGTTGTGACAAGAAATTTTATAAAACTCAAACTCAGAATCACTGTTTTATTTTTTTCTCAAAATAAGGTTTTTATATCTATTTTTTGAAAGTAAGGAGTTGGAAATAACCCACCCTTTTGTCAACAAGAAAGGTGATTTTCTGGCCATGCACTGTTAGGTCACATTCAACCATTTTCAAAATGGCATCAGCATGATACGTACCTGGCCTGCAGTGTATGAATTTATCTTCAAAATAGAAAATCACTATGTGAGCGTAGGCTGTGCACTATTATGTGTACTGTAGGTGTGATACCTTCAACCTCAGCAGTCAGAAGGACCTCTCCTGCAAGGTATTACCCATCACCCAGTTATGTTGTCCTTGTTGGGGTGCTCTGTAGTCCAGCGCCCCCTTTGATTGCATGGACTACAAATGTTTGAATTATATTGTCATATTCTGGAGCTACCTCTCCCTCTGCCTGTGTGATTGCATCTTCCGGTGTTTGGGCATCTTCTTCCTGCAGCAAGAACTTGATACATGGTTGCCAGGTGGAATCTATTTGTTGATTTCATTGTTCAGATTCACAGGGCAGTCGGTGCCACTGATGAATATGCCAGTCAAACATTCATAATGTATTTCTGGTTAGACGTATAATCCATGCAGCGTCACTATGTGGAAGAAAAGCCTCCAACTCATTAGGGCCGTTATGGTTTCCTTGTATATCTGACTGTTAACATCCTGATCATAATTTTTTTATGAACCTCTCATGTAGGATATTTCCCAGTAACTTTTGCCATGCTGGTGCTAAAGTTTTACCCTTAATTTTAGCACCAGGCACCCTATTTTTGCCATGACTCTCAGTGTGGTTCGTTGGAATCCAAAAGCCTTAGAAATGGCTTTGACTGATAGATGTCAGTGACTTTGTTTCTCATCTATTCTTGAATTTCTTTATATTGTAAAGAATATAACAATATAGCGTTTGTTATATTCTTACCAAACAATATAACGCTAGAGCTATTGTTACTTTTTTTTGCCAACTGTTGTTGTCAGAAGTTTTTATACATTTAATGTATATATTGAAAATATATATATTGTGGTAATTTTTTACACTTTTAATGATTTCTCTGAACATACATATACATAGGGCTGCTCGATTATGGCAAAAATGATAATCACGCTTATTTTCACTGAAATTGAGATCACGATTATTTGACGATATTTATTTAACCCTTTAAGACCTACTATAGAACCAAATCCACCAGAGCTTATATTATTTTTTTACATGCTGTAGTGCCATTTGTGGGAGCATTTCAAGTTGCTATACATCAATACAACTGTTATAGCCCATATTTTAATAATATGTATGCATTAAGTCCATAGTAATTACATAAATTGCAAAAAAGTGCAATAAACTACAAAAAAAATTGAAAATCGCTTTTGTTTTGTTTACATATATTTCTACTTGGAGAAATTTAAGAGGCTTATCCCTCAAAACTTTAAATACAATAAAGTTGCAAAAAATAGTTTACAACAACAGGAAATTTATTTTGAGTGTCTTCATAGTTTTATTTTGGAGATACAGCAATTTTTATATACTGCAGGAAAAACAAAAAACAATCCTATGATGCAAATTTGCAAAGAAAACAGCATGTGCATCATTTCACTGTGGGAAGTGTTACGAACAGCTGATAGGAACGGCAAAGCGTGTTTCTGGAATATTATGTTTTTGTTCCTGCAAGCGCTTTTTATGCAATTTTTGCAAAGCTATATGTGGAACGAAACTGTGACCGAGGACAAGCTGATGGCATCAGATGTAAGTACAACTCCTCCGGTTTCATATGCAAAACAAATTATTGCGCTAGCTTACACGGTTCGGGTTCTACAGGGATTTAAAAATAGTTACGCAAAACGGAGCGTGCTGCTCTGACCGGCTTTAAAGGGTTAACAATGACTTTAAAAAAAAAAAAAAAATAGTGTGCAACACCACTGAAGTTTTTTTTTTAAAACTCTCTTTTCAACCAACGGCAGTCACTCTCCAAATAACTTCTGCTTAGCTTTCCGAGCTTCCCTCGGGTCCTCTTTAATCAGCGGTCTCCAACCTTTTTTGCGCCACGGACCAGTTTATGCCCGACAATATTTTCACGGACCGGCCTTTAAGGTGTCGCGGATAAATGAGGGAGGGGCTAATAATCGGCTCAGTCATTTTTAATGATCGTTGAAAGCCCAGATCGTAATCGCGATTAAAATTCGATTAATTGAGCAGCCCTACATATACATATAGTCTCAAACATATACATATATACATACTCCCCCACTAACATTTAGTTAAATGTCCCTAAGCAAATTGCACATCAGCGAGTCGCTTTTGGTAGCTATCATTAAGATTATATTATAATTCTCGCTGCATAGTTGACCTGTTAAATTGGCAGAATTGTTAGAGTTTATTTAAACTGGTTTCCTGGTGTAGAGTCAGTTTAGTCCTAAAATTTTCAATTGGGTTGAAGACAGGGGTTTGGGAAGACTATTCTAGAAGCTTAATGTTAGCCTGCTTTATCTATTCCAGAACAAGTTGTGATTAGGAATCACGGTCCTGTTGGGTCTTGTGTATAACTGTACACAACAATTGTGTATAAGTTGTGTATAATAATCTAGCTGTTGCTTTGAGATTAAATGGAAGAATCTGAAGATTGTCGTCCTGTTTTATTATTCACCACATTTTGTGCAAAGTACCAGCACCCTGGTAGCAAAACAGCCTAGAGCATGATGCTACCGCATCCGTGCGTGACAGCTGGACAGTGTTGGGAAGGTTACTTTTGAAATGTATTACACTACAGATTAAAAAATACATGCCCCAAAATATATTTTGTAACGCATTCCGTTATGTTACTCAATGAGAGTAACGTATTTTGAATACTTTGGATTACTTAATATATTGTCATGCTTTTTACAACAACCTGAATGTACTATTGCTGTGTGATTTATTTCTATTACTGAAGGCTATTCGCCATAGCAATACCAACTAGATTTTTAAAGCTTAATATAAAATGAGTAACAGTAGGGTGGACATTGAGTAAGGATGCACTTTTTGCAGTTTAGAAAACTATTCTGCGCGTATATAAAACAGGTCAGTGGCTCCGAACTATAGTAAAGGGACTTACTAGCAACTTTGGTAGTGAGAGACAGAGAAAGGTGTTGAAAGGCTGCTCCAATGGAACTTATTGTTTCGGAAGAAAACGTGAACACAGTGTACAGTCGAGTCTTAATAGCTTACTTACAACTGGGCTCGTCAGGCACTCTTTTTGGCTGCAGTGGTTATTATTATATTTACATGCTTCCATCTCCCGCTTCAGGTCGGTCATTTTTTGAAAAATGATTTTTAAGAAATATTTCTTTACGTCATTATGCGGCTGCAAGTAGAGGTGACATGGGCTGTGAGATTGAGAAACAGACAGAGTGTGTGAATGTGTTGATTTAGGAGTGGGGGCTTAGAAAACCCAAGGATCTTTGGCATGCAGACTAGAGCAGACTGGGATTGAAACAACAACCTTTCGGTTAGTAGGTGACCCGGTTTACTAGCTGAGCTACAGACACCCCGCTCCATGTTTTGTAACCATTTATAGTAATCTGCCTTAGCTAACATAGCAACAAATGTTATGAATATTCGTGAGTGTAAACAATAAAAGCAGCTTGCAAAAGGAAGGAACTTGAAGTGGGTTGGAGGCAACTGCTTCCCTTTCGTGAGAGAAAACTTGAGCTCTTTGTGATCTCATTCCTGAGTGAGTTTTTGTTTATCCAGCAGTATCAGAGGTGAAACTCTGACATTGTCCAAGCCTGACCTGGTGGGGCATCACTGTCAGCAGTTATGCAATCCAATAATTTAAGGACAGTTTTAAACATTTTGCTTATAAACCCTAAGTCATATAAAGTCAGTGAAGTCTTCTATACACTTAACTAAATTGAGTCGCTGATTGTATGACAGTAAAAGTACGTAAAATCTGGGTCACTTCAGAAATTCAGCTGGGAACTGATGATTTATAAATATTCCAGGATCTCTCTCTGGAAAGATTTAAATACTTACGTACAGCATGTAAATTGTTACATTTGTGACCCCTGGTTACACCAGATGGCTAAAAAGGATGTGCCTGTATTTATGTAAAACCATGACCCAAGCTGAGATCACAGGATACAAATCCATTATGCCTTACTTGATGCATCAGTTGATCCTATTTTAGAACAAAGGACAGTGTTCTACTTGTTTGTACATTCAGTGTCATAAATGAGCAGACAATCACTTGAGGCAGCTCGGCATCTACAAAGAGCTTCTTAGAATAAATGTTCTTTGGACTAGCTTTAATTCTTCAGAGGAAGAAAGGTGGTTGATGATGGTTCGATCACGTGTGATTGTTTCCTTGGCAGGAATTGTTGTCCCTTAAACTCAAAAAGAAATCAATTATATCTTTGATATATAAACAACTTATGGAATTAGATGTCCATTGCATTCAGTGGTTAAAATTAGGTTGGTTTGGGAGCGGGAGTTAGGAGTAATCTTTTCAGATCAACAATGGGAGAAAGCAGTATCCAATGTCCGTTATAGTATGTCCTGTGCTAGGTTACAACTTATCCAGTTCAAGGCATTGTACAGGGTTTAATATTCGAAGTCTCGTCTGTCTGAGATTTACCCACAAGTGGTGGATCAGTGTGAGAGATGTCATGCAACCCCATGTGACCTGAGTCACATGTTTTTTCTTTGACCTAGACTCCGTGGCTTCTAGAGTCAGTACGGTATTCAGTTATTCTTTCCAAGGCTCTTGGGACTCAGGTCTGCATGGACCCTTTTTTGGCTATTTTGGGGCTTCCAGTTAATACTGGTCTAACTAACCCTACACACTTCAAAATATTAGCCTTTACATCACTTTTTGGCCAGATGTTGTATCTTGCTCCTTTGGAAATCTTCAAAGCCACCTTCAGTTTCTTTTGGGTTTTGAGATGTGATGTCATTTCTTAAATTGATAAAGATAGGCCTAGCGACAAAGGCCAAATATGGAGAATTTTATCAAATCTGGGGCCCCTTGTAAACCATTGCAAGTCATTAAACGTTTTACCAGCTGATTGATATTATCACCCCCCCCCCCTTTTTTTTAAATATTTTTTTTGTTTTGTCTTGTTTTGTTTTGGGTTTTTTGTTTTTTAATTTTATTTAAGTGTGTGTGTGTGTGTGTGTGTGTGTGTGTGTGTGTGTGTGTGTGTGTTTTCCTGATCCTTCTTTTTATTGATTAAACATTCATGATAATATAGATTTAGGTTTAAATGACCTCATTTACATTAAGTTGCACAGGAGGACTGTTATGCAACATTAATAACAACATAGTGCACATTTGCTTTGTAAACCTGGCTTACAGCTACAGAATAAATTGTATGCCATCAGGATTAAAATGCAACTTCCTGAAAAGATGATCCAATCTGCAACCAGAATGATCCATGAGGGATTCCCACCAAGATATTTATTTATTTTTACCAAGAAGCCACAAAACACATAGCATTTCAGTTCAAAGTGTCTAGACATTTTAGTTATGCTCTGCCACATGTTTCTATTCACTCTTTAGAAATGAACCGTGAAGTGTAAACACCTGTTGATAACATGGACAGAAAGAGATCCATTAGTCAGTATTGGTGAACTGTCATTCTGGATCATGAGCACTACGGGTCCTGGCTGAAGAAAAGCAGTCAATCCATGTAGCACTTTTTAGTGCCTCTGTTGTATTTAAAAGTATGGTCTACAAAGATTAGTGCTTATAAACATTATTAATTGCATATCAGAGACAATGCCATTCGATTATACCATGAAAATAACATTTTAATTGAGAAACTGGGGGTTTGTATTTACTAGAATACATGTATCAGGTAATAATTATGATAATCCATATAATTATGTTGATAGCTACCAGCTGTAGGATGCAAGCCTGATTAGAAGCTGCAGGAGTGAACCAAAACAGTAAATGGTGAAAGCAAGCTTGGAAACATTCCTTTTATATAGGAATACAACCAGTTGGCAACCAGTTGAGCCAAGTCCAGATTGCAGATTGCCTCCCACCAGGCAACATGTGCAACTGGGTTGTGATCAAAAGTGATGTATTTCGTCGCTGAAGGCAACAAATTAAAAAACAGTGGAATCACTGGATAACCAACTATTTTCTATTAGTTGCAAGGAGGTTGGCATCTTATTTTTTACTATGTGACTGTGCCATTAGGTTTGGTTAACTATTAAAACCTTAATGAACATGTCTGAAGTGGTTTATTGGTTGGAAAATTAGCACCAGCTGTATATCTTAATGTAAAATCGATCTGCCTTTAAAAGCAGGGTTAGATTGACCCTAACTTTTACAATGCTGCCTTCTTGACATTAAACAGTGGATGTCTTTAAATGTTCTAAAGTTAAATGAAAATAAAACTGAAGTTGTCATTTTCGGCAATGTTGACAACGCTCTGGGCCCCCTATCCTCCTACTGCAAGACACGTAGGAAACCTTGGTATCTACCTTGATGGTTCCTTTAAATTAAGTAGGCAGGTGAGGGCAGTAGTCCAATCCTGCTTTTTTTAGTTAAGACAGCTAGCTAAGGCAAAGCCATAACTCCCGACTAACGTCTTCAAAAGTGTCATTCACCTTTTCCATACTTGCAGATTGGACTACTGCAATTCATTGTATTTTGGTCTTGTTACGAACTTGCATTTTCATGTGTTTGTTCTGTGCAGGTAATGTATCTGTTTATGTTAATTCAGCTGTGCCAGGGCCCTGCTCCGATTGGTGCGTGGATATACAGCCCCGTCGTGACTGGTTCCAGCTGGAGGACCCGCCCATTAGAAGGAGGCTGGAGTGCCATGGTGGGAGAGGTCCTCGCATTTCTCCTCATGACCCAGCAGTGACAGCCGCTGGCTGCAGTGCTGTTTGAAAGTTGTGGAAGTGGAGTGGATAGGGGTGAGCTGCCGTTTCTTTTGATCACCAGTTTTCTCCTGTTTTGAATTAGTTAAGGAGGTCAGACTCTGTCTTTATTTTTGGACTTTGTTTTGGGAAGGTGCGGGATTTGTGTAGATTTTATTTTTGTTTATTATTTTGGCCTTGGCTCACCCTGAAGTGTTGACACTCCCGTTTCGTTGTTCCTCTTTTTTCCACTTTATAAATAAATCACATTATTAAGAACAGATTTGTTTCCTGTGGCTGCTTGGGTCTTGGGGAGGGGGGGGGGGGAGCGAGTGCCTCACTCATGTTATTGCCTGGCCCTAGACGGGTCGTAACTGTCTCGACCAGGCCTCCATTTATTGTCTTCAGATGGTCCAAAATGCAGCTGCTCATCTGCTAGAGAGGATATAACCCCAGTTCTATCTTCTCTACACTGGCTTTCTGTTTCCTACAGGATCCAATTCAAACTTTTACTTTTTGTTTTTAAGTCACTCAATGCCCGAGCCCCTTCATACCTGTCTGTGCTCCTATCTGTTTATGCTCCAGGAAAAAACCATGAGGTCCAGCTCAAAATCAATGCTATTCATTCCTCAGACTACACTCATATCTCGTGGTGATAGAGCCTTCTCTGTTGTAGGCCCCAGACTTTGAAATAGTCTTCCCCTAAATATTAGGTCTGCACAAACACTTTTCACTTTCGTTTGGGTTTCCACTGGTGTGGAATTGCCAAAAATAGAGAGGGCAGAGCCTAACATATGAAACATGATAAGACCGCCGTGTAATCCCTTTATTTCAACAAAGTAACTGTATTCTGAATACCACCTTTTTAAACGGTAACTGTAACGGAATACAGTTACTCATATTTTGTATTTTAAATACGTTATGCTGGTACATGTATTCCGTTACTCCCCAACACTGTTTGACCTTGACCTTTTTTTTTTTTTGTTGCCTGTCCCGTTTGGCTCTTTTGCCATCAGAATTATTGTCTAAAGGCAAAGAAAGATGCCCAACGAATTTACTTTACCAAATTGACCATCCCAGCCTTGCCATAATGGTCCATTTGATTCACCTTTTATTGTTTATTTTATTTTCACTTGCTGAATACGGGACAGACTTGACTGGGGGAAAGAAGGGGAGAAAGAAAGAGGGAAAGAGAAACAGCTGAGAAGAGGGACGGGGGAGAAGGGCAAAAAAAAAAACCCCAACAGAATGAGCAGAGAAAAAAAATAAAAAAAAATGCATATATCAATCACCTGGATCACCTGCTGAGAAAGAAAAAAGAAAACAAGCAGAAGAGAACAAGAGTAATAGAATAAACAACATCACAATGATATATGGGAATATGACAGTAAATACTAAATATTAAACATTATTGTGCAGCACATAAGATCAACAGAACACAGTGTGCTTTGAGGTAGAAGGCAAAAAGGGTGTAGTTTGTGGGTGTGATCACCCGTGTGTACACCTGTGAGCATGGACGCGCTTGTTTTTTTTTAAAAGGTTCCTTCATGTAATGATCCGCTAGAGGGTGTGGGGGGGCCACAGCCCCGTCCTCCAGGGCATGAAGCAGGTATGGAGGAGATCAAGACTTCAGACATCCAGATTTCATGATTTTTATGAACAGAATTTTTAGACATAACCAAGTGGCAGAAGGCATCCACCTGGGTGGTGTCAGAATCTCATCTCTGCTTTTTGGAGATGATGTGGTTCTGTTGGCTTCATCAGGTGATGGCCTCCAGCTTGCACCGGAACAGTTTGCAGCCAAGTTTGGAGTGGTGGAAATGACACTCAGCACCTCCAAATCTGAGACCATGGTCCTCAAACAGGAAAAAGGTGGAATGCCCACTCCGGGTGAGGAACAAGTTTCTGCTCCAAGATGAGAAGTTTAGCTTTGGATAGTGACCGAAAGAAAAAGATCACAGACACAAGTGGCAGAAAAGAGCTTCCTTTGAAGGGTGGAAGCTTAGAGCTATCTCTAAGGAGTTCGGCCATCTGGGAGGGGCTCAGAGTAGAGCTGGTGCTCCTCCACATCAAAAGGAGCCAGTTGAGGTGGTTTGGGCATCCAATAAGGATGCCTCCTTGGTACCTTCTAGGTGAGGCATGTCCCACCGGGACGAGGCTGACCCAGGACACGCTGGTGAGATTATATCTCTTGGCTGCTTTCACTGCAACCCAGGCCCAAATAAGCAGAAGAAGATGGATGGATAATTGGATAGCTTGCAGCTAGTCTGCCCTGTTTGAGAAGATCTCACCTACAGATAGGTGTGGTGCATAACACGCAGGGTGTTATGCATGTCTCTTTAATGGTACTGGGAAAGTTAATGTGAGTACAAGAAAATAATTATTATAATATGATGTGTTAAATTTGTTTAGATCGCAGGAATAAGGAAGGATTGGTCTGTGTTTTAGTTTGGCTTAGCAGTAGCCTGAGAGTGTGTGTAATTGTTCAGAGAGAAAGGAATTTATGGACACTGGGGGTCTGGTGTCATAAAAGGAGTCAGGAAGCTACAGTTGGGGGTTGCTGATGCTGATGCTTATACCTTTAATAAAAGTTCATAATTGCCATAACTTAGAAGTAGGTTTGCAGGAGACTCTCCACATGCTTATCTGTAAATGTAAAACTACAAGAGGCCAATGGCCCAGTGAATGCAGAGTGGGGGTCTCAGTGTTTGTAATATGTTAACTCTGTTTTCTATGTTGTGTAGAGGAATTTGGTTTAGCTTGGGTGAGGAGATTACTTTTATGACCCCCAGGAAGTCACGTATACAGCGACACACACAGGGCTTTAACTGTTACGACACACCCACACCTACATGCACACGCACTCACGTAGACTCACTTCTATAAAGCTGGCTGTAACTAACAAAGAGGTGGAAGATCTGCAGAGGGACACCGGCCTGGCACATCTCCCCTTCTAGAAGATGCATGCTTAAATGAAGATGAATAAAGATGAATAAAGGTTTTGTGAAATAACTACTTTTGAGTTCCGGTGCCGTCTCTGGATGCCCGAGGAATAAAAGAACTGGGGTGAAACTGATTTCACAACATTAACCAAACATGAAACTATAAAAAAAGAAAACCTGTCTTGAAACATGCTTTTGGTAAATGCATTGGTTCTTATATAGCACATTTCTACTCGAGTACTCAAACCACTCTATACAATGTGCCTCATTCAACTAAACACTTCACCCCCCCCATAGCTAAGTACTTCCTATCCAACATTTATATTCTGACCAACAGTTCAATATGTTGCCCAAGGATGCTTTGGAATACAGACTGAAGTAGCCAGGGATCAAACCACCAACCTTCCGATTAGTAGATGACCTGTTCTACCTCCTGAGCTACAACCACCCAGGGGTGGGTTTAAGAGACTCCAAATCAATTTTAATATGAATAATGCGATATTCATTCATTAAATACCGTAATCAATTTTTAAATATAAATGTATTTTGCCAGAATCTTAACTTAAAGCTTACAAAACTATTTCAAGAACAGCCAAACAGCTAAAACAGCAAATGATTGAAGAGCAGTTTGATGATTGCAAAGAGCAGGTTTTCACAAGAAGATTTGGTTTCATCACTCCCCAACCAAAATTCACTGAACCAGCACCAAAAGAATATCAAAACTACGCTTCATGTTTGAAAAAACATTGTCATCAATTCCCTAATACCTTTGCTGTTTTGCTTCCACTAAAATAAAATCACACTTCCTGCACAGCTCTCTCTCAATGTACTTCAATACCACTTTACCATCTCTATTTTCTGCATTATTCGCTTGCACCAGTCCACTGTTGTGTACAGTGTTGTTGGCTGCCAGGTTTTTTTTCTCTAAAAATGACCTTCGACAGCAAATGCTAATACTGAAGAAATTTCAGCTTTTGCAAATTACAAAACACTTGGCTGTGTCTCCAATAAAACCTGCTTCACTTCAGCAGCATCAGGTAATGTTCATATGCTGAGTGATGTTTATGATCTACTGCAGAATAAGGGAATAAGGGGGTTATATGCAATAAAAGACCAGGGCAGGAAAATCTCCTTCATATTTTTCTGTTTTATCATCAGTTACTTTGACACAAAGGCATCTGCTGTGATGCTTTCCCATGTAATGAAGTTTCAGAAGAGTCAGCTTTGTTTTTATACATAGATATAAAAATATGGATATGCACTGACAAATAATTATAATTATAATATTTCTGGCTGTCTGAGTCAAAGTTGAATTGAATCAGTTGTAGTAATTAATGACGATACCCAGCCCTACAACCATCCCATTTGATTTTTGTCGATTGCTGAAGTTTATTTTATGTTATTAGTTTCCAAGGATAAAACAAATACATTCTGGATAAGTTTGCAAAAGGTATTTCTTAAACATGATGATCAGTTGGGTTAAGATCTTTGCAGCACCTTCAGAGACCCTCACTGGGTGCTTTTAGGCACATATTTAAAGTCAATGTATTGTTGGAAGAGAGATGACCTGTGACAGAGGAAGAGTATGACACACACAACACAGAGCTGATGCAACTCATCTTTCATTTTATTTAGTCTGTCTAAAGGATACACTAAAATTGTCTAAAGGATTACACTAAAATTATTTGCTTTGCCAATGTGCATTTTAGTAAACTCCATGATCCTGAGTCTTCTTTAATGCAGCTCACTTTAAATAAAAAAAAACTAGGTTTTACATGACTACTTGAGTGGTGGGTAGGCTCAAACTCTTCTGAAGTTTCCTTTTTAAACCCCCCTAACCACAGTCACATCTGGGGCCAGTTTTCGTATTGTGGCCAACTTGGAGATGATGATGTTTGACACATGTTGTCTTCCCTTCATTGATGGACATTTCTTTTGCGGTCGTTCTCTTGTCCATGATTACTATGATGGACTTGAGGATATGAAACAATGCTATTCAAATGGAATGGATGCCTGATGGCTCTTTGCACAACATTACAAATAGTCAGGAACACTATAGTCAAATTGATGTAATTTCATATTTGGCAGCATCACTGTTCTGGGACCTCCGAAGAGCAGGAGCAGAATCCAACACAGAACAAACCAGGCATCAGTGACAAGAGATGTGACATTAAATCTACCCAGAATTAAAAGAGAAGTTGGGGTCGAGGAAAATCACAAAGCAGCTTGTATAATGCACAACTGCCATGGCAGACTAATGCAGTTTAATGCTCTGAGGTAAATGGTAAATGGACTGGTTCTTATATACCGCTTTTCTACTCAGGTCTCTGCAAGTCACTCCCAAAGCATAATGAGTGCACATTTTGGTGTACTAGGTCTGTGCTCAGTGATCAGTTGGCAGCTCAGCTCCTCTTTACCAAAGGATCCAAGGCTGCATGCTGTAATGCAACAATGAAACAATTACAAAAATGATCATCAACCTATAACCTAGCGTCACCCTTATGCTTAAATATGGTGTTTGTTATGGAGAAACTATGGTTAGCACAGAAGTCCAACAACATTACTCTTTTGCAGACTGGGCAGGCTGCTCCTCCCAGTTACACCCCTTGAGGTCACAGTCATTGCCCATGTGAGTGTCGATGTCCCCCAAAAGAACAACTGAGCTCCTGGTCGTCTCTGTCAAACACCATGCCGAGTGATTCCAAGAAAGCCTAGTACCCTGAACTATCACTCAGCACATAAGCATAAACAAAGTTGTCACTGCTTCTCAAACTGAAGCACTAACTCCAAATACAAACATCAACTAGAGAGTTACAGATTGCTCTATAGTGGAAAACTATGCAATATCAACAATCATACTATTTAAAAATTTCATGTATCAGCTGTTATAAATTCCAATACTGAACTATGAGCAAATAGCTAATATGAACTCTAATTACAATAATAACTTATAATAACATAATTGTTATGAGTTATTAGTGAGCAAGTTGTAATGAATTTGGGGACTCTAGTAACTGTGTCTTGAGCAGGAAACCCTTAGATTCAATTTCATTAATGTTTTTTTTCCCCTTTAAAACTCTTTTAATCTGGCCCCTCACCCAGAACCAATTTAGCCTAGGCTACTCTACTAGGGGGAAACTGCTCATGACAGCATGGCTCCAGTGATCACAGAGGCACACACACTCACTCGATATGGTTAATGGAGAGGAACCTGAAAATAATGAATTCCAAGAATCCAGCTCAGAATAATAATAAAAATAATAGAGATATTGCACAGACAGTGTTGGGGAGTAACGGAATGCATGTACCGGCGTTACGTACTTAAAATACAAAGTATAAGTAACTGTATTCCATTACAGTTACTGTTTAAAAAGGTCATATTCAGAATACAGTTACTTTGTTGAAATAAATGGATTACACTGCGGTCTTTTCTTGTTTCATATGTATGGTTATGCCCTATCTACTTTTGGCAGTTCCACGCCGGTGGCCAATAGCCTTTTCTCAGTGTCATTTAAATTAATGCCTAAATGCCTAAATATTAAATATTTAGGTATTAATGTTTCTCCTAAGCTTTCAGACTTAACTAAATTAAACCACATCCCACTTCTAAAGAAAGAAGATGATCTGACTAGATGGAAATCTTTACCCATATCACTCATGGGAAGGGTCGCCACTATAAAAATGATGATCTTGCCAAAAATAAATTACTTATTTTTGATGATCCCTAACAAACCATCACAAGA
>NW_005187873.1:114710-116554 GCF_000239375.1 Pundamilia nyererei
AGAGTTTCGGGTGTGTTCATTGTGAAACCTGCTGATAGCTGCCAACATCTGCGAACAAATATAATTCTATAAAGTTGTTCTATATAGTGTGTAACTGTTGATATAGAGGGTTATTATATTTATTGCTAATGCAATTATATGGCACATTGACTTCTGAGGAAATTTTAGATGGCTCTCATCATCAAAAAGGTTGCCTACCACTGGTTTAGAGTCTACTGCTGAAAATTTAATAATGATTAAACGATGAACACAACATGCTCAGATCCCATGACTGTCATCTTTTGATATTTGTTCTTTTCTGCAAAGGCATTTTGCTACTTCTCCTCCTCCTTTTGACTAATAAAGTAGTAGCAGAAAATACAGATGGAAAAAAGTAGACATTTGGTTGATAGTAAGAAGTTCCATTAGTCTAGTCATTCTGTTTCTTGGTTCAAGCAACTCTCTTCCCCTAAGTGTCCTAGAAGAGTCATTGCATGTCTGACAGCTGCCACATCATCCTACCACTGATACTTGCTCTCCTTTGTGGTCCCAGAAATAGGTGATCCATTTACCCCCAAGAAAATAAAATCAGTATGATTTGCAAAAATCTGACATTTATGAGTTCAGTGGTACATAAATAAAAGTGAATTCAAGACAATAGCGCTCCCCGATTCCCAGTTCAAAATATTCATTTTTCAATAGTAGGCTTTAGTACTTCACTAGGCTTTAGATCATCACTTCATTTACTGTCTAACTCATGTGTTTTTAGCTCCTATCCCACCCTGAGGAGTTTACAGCCCTTTCTACCTGCACAGTCATTCCTTTGTGCCTGGGGATATTAGGCATAACCCTGGTCTATGAAATTATATAGAGTCAGGGCTGACGTGTTTTTTTTCACATACACTGGAGTCAGGCAGGAGATGGGCTAGTCCATATAAAAAAAAAAAAGAAAGAAAAAAAGGTGGTGAAAAAAACCTCTTGTGTTTTATTTTGAAAGTCGTGAACGGAACTTGAGTTGGCTGAACGCGCTTGTTAAAGCTGGGCTGCTTCCCTGACTTAAAGCTGCTGCTCGGCAGTGGAGCTTCAGAGCGCCTTTGCAGCTCAGGAAAGTGGAAGCAGCTTCACGGGAATTTTTCTGTTTACAGCCCCAGCAGCCGAGCGGTTTCTTTTCTAACACTGAAATTGAAACGTGGGACCGTGGGAAATACACTGACTTCGGAATGACTGATGACTGATGATCAAAGAGTGAGTAAAAAGCCAACCCTTTAACACCGTTTTTCTGTTAAACGCACGTGCTTCATGTAAAGCATGTTTTCTGAAAAGGATTTTTTTACTTTACTAATTTTTATTTTTCTATCATTCGTTTTAGTCACAGGGAATTCCCAGGATGAAATAAATAAAATAAAAAAATCTAATATTAATAACAAATGCATAAAGCTTTAAAGTCTCAGTTAAAAATGTTTTAGAACTTAAAAAAAGCATTTTACAAATCATTTTAAATGAATATTCCTGTAATTACAGCAATTCTTTTTCTCATTCATTTTAAAAAAAGTTTTATTTATTTCTCTTTTTTTATTTTTTTATTTTAGGCCTCCACAAATAAGTAGGTAAGTACATATCTGCAATCAGCTGGGTCTATTTTACTATTTTTTTCTTGCCTTAGTTTTTACCTTTTAAAACAAGACACCACTAGACACCTTTCTGAATAATTTTGTTACATTTATTTTTTAAATGAACAACAGCTCTTTTGTTAATTGCTTTTGTTTCTTTCTCTTTATTTGCTCATCATTGAGTCTGGGACCACAGGTTCCACCCCCTTAAAGACACAGGTTTTTCTTGTCACTTGGCATGACCACTACAGACAG
>NW_005187873.1:117451-118511 GCF_000239375.1 Pundamilia nyererei
GTTAGTAGAGTCCATGTGAGTAAATTGGTGGCACACCTGTAGATGCATATAAGGCAAAACACAGAGCCTGTTTCTTTGAAATGGGAAAATCAAGAGATGTCAACCAAACACCAGAAACAGAACTGTGGAGCTCCATAAGTGTGGCTCAATTTTGAATACAATTTGGTGCCATTTACAATTAAGAAATACAGATAGTTTCTCTCTTTACTCTTAAAGTTAACAAATATGTTTTTTATATTTATCAATCTAAAAAAATAAACATTTAGTCCAATTTGATGTTAAAATTAAAATTTGATCTGAAGAGTGTGTAAATATCTGGTTTCAACTGTATATTTGATTATTGTAAGCACAAAGAGGAACAGAGAGGGAGAGAGAGGGGAGATGGAGAATGAGGACAGAACAGAGATGGAACAAGAGCAGGTGAGACACACATGTTAGTCAAATGGTTGTTTACCAAAAGTATCACCGTATCATAGGTCCTCATGTATCTCATACCTAGTGTTTCTTTTTAGGTTTGCAATTTTTCAAATTCTACATTTATTAAGTTTTGCAGGCTTGTTTGCACAACAAGGCTAAATAATTATATAAACTTTTCTCAATCTAAATAGTGTACTTTGGTAGAATTAAAAAGTGCAGGTCTACGATGATTTTCAGTGCTACTATCATCTAGTTCTAGTTCTGATTCTGTCTTGGTTAAATCCCAAGTAGTCCTGATTTTGAACTGTTGTAGTCCTGTTTTAATTCCGGATCAGTTCAGGGTCTGGTTGAATTGGGGTTTAGTCCTCGTGTCTTGATACAGCCCCGACTTTGTTCTGCCTTGCTGCTTAATTAAAAAACTAGTTTAAGGTGTCCTGCATATGTGATATATTTTTTCCCTATATGAAGTCATCTTTGAACAAAACTCATGGACATGACTGCTTCTATTTTTCTCATTTTTAACATTTATATTTTTAATTTTATTCAACTTTATTCAACAAAAAATTTCCCATGTATTTCAATGGAGAGACCCTTCAAATTCTCATTCAACTTCCTCCTCTTTAAACTGTATCTACTTCCACAT
>NW_005187873.1:120591-121660 GCF_000239375.1 Pundamilia nyererei
TTAAAACATTTTCAGCTATTTTCCAACTTCTTCTTCTGTGTAACCTTCAGCTTTTAGCAGTTCAGCACTTTGGTTTTCAGGTTAAATTCGGGGTTTCTTTTTTTATCATTCAAAATTTTTAACTCAAAATTCAGCAATTAATTCATTTCATTAATTCAGATTCAAGCATTCACACTGCAGTTTCTTCGGAAAATGCACTTTCTAGTTCCTTAGTGATGTTGGTCAGCTACTGTAGACCCCAGAGAGGTCTGTCTCCTTGTTAAACATAAACAGATGGTCATGCAACTCTAGTAATATTCTCATCTGGGATTTGGTGGAAGTGGTGCATCACAGTCACTGAGCAGATGAAAATCCGTTCACTATAGCTGTGTGTTACAGCTGGGATCATTACATTGCAAAATTAAGTTCTTTCCCCCATAACTTAATTTTTTTAGAATAATAAAATATTAAGTGATTGTATTAAAATGAGCAGAAGTGTGGTATAGCCTAGGTGTCTGTGAAGGTTCTCAGTCATCCAGGTCATCGTAGTCAAAGGAGCTTGCAAAGAATATAGCCTAGGGTTTAAGGTGGGATTTGGCAGGTGTAGGAGATGTGCAGTGGAGCATGGGAAAAGGAATCTCTTACAAATGACAGATGTAAAAATGTATGTTTTTAGTTCCAGTAGATTTTTCTTTGTGCGCAGGCTGTGATCAGCTGATCTGTGTCACAAAGAGCCATTATTTCCTTTGATAATAATCTCTTATCTTCCTCTCCCGTCCTCTCATTCTTACTTTTTTTTTTCATTTTTGGGTGTCACACTTTAATGTTTTTTTTCCTTTCCCTGATATGTACAGCATTTTTACACAGCAAAATTTCGCTTTTAAGACATCATGAATGAATGAATGAATGAATGCTTTATTGGCCATATGCAGGTTGCCCCACAGAGGAATAGGACCCCCCCCGACTTACACACACAACAACAAGACAACACAAGGGAATACAGTCGGAGATCGGCAGCGTTGGGAGAATAACACCGAAAAAATTACACAACAATGGGAAAAGTACAAGAGGAAAAAAAGAGACCTCTTCA
>NW_005187873.1:123637-125105 GCF_000239375.1 Pundamilia nyererei
AAAAAAAAAAAAAGCTCACAATTGTGCAGTCAAAATGTAAACTAAAAGACGCTGAGCATAATAACGAAGACAGATTTCACAGCTGCTCTATTCCCAAGTTCTACTGCGTGACTGACAGCCTGGAGTTTGAAATCTGCTTCATAACAGTGTCTCTTAACAGGTGCCATTTATGGTCCTTATACACACAATACGGTAATATTACGTTGAAGCACAGTACGTATTACTCCGCGAGGCTCCTGACTATGGTAGCCATAATGCTTCAACAATGCATTAAGCAGTGCGACTTCGTAGCATACCAAAGTCGAACTAAAGCATTTATTGACAGATTGCTGAGCGCTGTGTACCACATAAAATCGGTTCGCGGTCAGTAAGCACAACCAGAATTCATACATAAGGCACACTGTCGATTTTTGAGAAAATGAAAGGATTTTAGGCCATGCATGTCGTTAGCGCGGTTAGCTCGCTAACACATCGACGCTGAACAGCCGCATGCACGGGGCGGTCCGCGGTAAGTCGTTAACGGAGATTTGCTGTGTCCATCTTGTCGTTGCCTGCAGGTGAAGCAATGGGGGAGTTGTGTTCAGTGAAGGAGAGGCGAGGCCCAGTAACGTTGCATAGTGACAAAAGTGGATGAAAGAGAGGCAAACTTGCGGCTCCACAAGTATAATTATAACGTAACATAGACTATATCGATATAAACGATATTGTCACATCTTATATCTCGTATGAAAATATATCGATATTTTTAAAAAACTCGATATATCGCCCAGTCCTACTTTACCCCCATATGACATATTTTACCTCGCTAAACTTAAGCAGGTGCAGGAGATTTCTATAACAAAACAAGTATCAGTTACATCATTTTTCAGTATGTTTATAACTTCACCAGATAAGAGGATTTGTCTCTATGTCTCCATAATTGTTCTCATAACTTCTTTGAACATTTGCTTATACCAAGGCTGTTGGCTTGTAGCTTGTTTGCTGATTTTTGGATAGCTTTACCTTTAGCTACTTTCCTTTTTTTTTTTTTTAGCTTCTTTAAAGTGTCAATGTTCATGTGGGTGAGGTCAATTTAAGAGTCTGGTTAGATTTGTTGTTATGAATACTTTTGTGGCATTCCCCATATGGTTTAATTAGGAAAAGTTTGTATTTTCTCACAGTAATGGTGTGTGCACACCGAACGCGATTGACGCGAACAAAAACGTGCCAGACGCCCCTAATTTGACGCGTGCACATTCGCACCTTCACGCGTGTCCAACACAAATCAATCGCGCGTCAAAATTGCATATTTTGACGCGCGTGAACCGGAAATGTCGGAGGAATGTGGGAGGAAGTTGTGCCATCGAGTAAAACGTTATCAGTGCTTGCTGTACATACAGTGGGGCAAAAAAGTATTTAGTCAGCCACCGATTGTGCAAGTTCCCCCACTTAAAATGATGACAGAGGTCAGTAATTTGCACCAGAGGTA
>NW_005187873.1:126491-131685 GCF_000239375.1 Pundamilia nyererei
ATCGGTGGCTGACTAAATACTTTTTTGCCCCACTGTACCT
The DNA here is from genome assembly GCF_000239375.1 of Pundamilia nyererei. Taxonomy (NCBI): domain Eukaryota; kingdom Metazoa; phylum Chordata; class Actinopteri; order Cichliformes; family Cichlidae; genus Pundamilia; species Pundamilia nyererei. The sequence goes on from NW_005187873.1 coordinate 126,532, forward strand.
GTGGGTGCAGCAGCAGGAGCTCAGGGAGCCAGGAGAAGCAATTGGGGATGGCTCTGCTGCAGAATAAGTTGGTTCTATCAAGAAAATATTAAATGTTAACAGGTTGAATACAATAATCATAGAGAAAGTATATACAGTGGTCCCTCATTTATTGCAGCAGGTGTTCTCAGAATAACTAGCCCCTCGCCACACACTTTATACACTGTTTTCCCCACACACATGAACATTAGTCACAGTTCTCACAAGTTGTTTGTCAAAGTACAAACCTTTGTAGATTGCAAAATGTGAAAGTATTATTATGTCACGTTTTGCGACGAAATGATCACCAAATTCATTGCGACTTGCTCACAAAATTCATAATAATGTTGTTTATTTATAATAACAATTCTGTTATAAGTTAATATTGTAATTAGAGTTGATATCAGCTATTTGCTAATAGGTCAGTATTGGACTGTATAACAGCCGAAATATGAAAATTTAAAACAGTAGTGTTCTGAGTTTTGAGCTTTTCCACTAGAGAGCAGTGTGCAACTTTCCAGTTGACAACACTTATTCGGAATGACCAAAAACAGAACAGCTAGCTAATCTGATTCGAATTGTGCAGAGTGTAAGCAAGTAATCTATGAACTGTTCTGATAATCAAACAAGATTATTTTTTAAATTGAATTGTGTTAGTAAAGACTCATAAATAACTACATGTAACAAATGTTGGGCAAATCTGTTTATGGTTCGTGTGTCTAAAAGAAAAAAAAATTGCCTGACATATTGGATTTTTGATATCACCAAGTATCAGTGTTGGGATTGGTTTTAAATCTCATACATCAGTCATGTTCTAATTGGTATTAAGTCCAGTCCATTCCCAGTGATCACGAGAGGAAACACGAGACTGAGAATATTTGGGAAATTAATTTATCTAATTTGTCAGAAAATAAATTATCTATCTATCTAAATGTCTATATTACAAGTTACACTGAAATGCTTTTTGAAATAGAAGAACTAAGAGCAAGGAAAATGTAATTATTTTTAAATTTTTTGCTTTAGAAAGACTTATCTGTAGACAGTGCTGCATCAGAAGGAAGAAGAATTGAACTTTGTTTTAGAAAGTACTTGAAAAGAGGGAGCATGCAATGGACACGTGATGAAGTATTTTTTATCTCATAAGAAGCCTGTTTGCTCTGCAGTTGATTTTATTTTAGGCAAAGATTTTGCAAACAAATGTCAGTTAAATGTAATAACTGGGTAGTGTAAGTTGCACAAACCCCTAGTACTCAGTTACAGTAAATGTAGTTCGCAGCTGTGTTTAAATACATAAGTACTTGTGTAAATATATTGTAGTTAGTTACAAGTAGTTGTTTACCTTTTCAAACGTATGTATGGAAACTTAAATTGTTGTTGCTAGCCTCCTGAACTCATCTAAAGTGTACGGGTCTAAAATTAAGTGTGAGGCATGAGTTCTTTGGTACTTTTTTTTCACTGGAAATGACCCTAAATATCAGTTTTCTGAGAAAAGGAGTCTTTCAAAGAATTTCAGAGAAGATTTGATGTCACACATGAAGTGCTACTGAAGTTACTGTCGCCGATGAAAATTATGACGCCATTATGATCAGTTGGGCATTCACAAAGATTCCTTGTATGAAGAATTGCTCCTAGAGCTGAAATTCTTAGAAATTCTTGGAGTTATAAGATTTTCTAAGAATTTGACCTTAAAGCTGAGACTGTTTCTTGTAGCAGAAATTATTTGCAAACCATCTTAGCCCTTGGGAGAAACCGTTTGGTGAGAAAATGATGACTTGTTGGAGGCTTAGGATTTTGTTTTAAACATTTTAGAGGACTATTTTTTTTTTTTTGCTTGTTTGTTAAGCCACTTAACACTGACCTATGAATTATTCAGGTGTAAAAGCTATCAAACTCAAGGGATCAACTAGTTTTGTGTCAACACAAAACAAAACGTAGTAGAGATTTTTATTTTAAATTGTATTTTTAGACACGTTGTTACTAGTCTTGAGAGCATTTCTTTAGTTAAATCTACAAAAAATGCCCTCAAAGTAACACCGTTTGACAGGCATAAAAAATTATTATTTTTGTACCAGCAAGGTGATTCCCAAAGAGCTGTTAGCCAAAAACATGGTATATGTCAGCATGATGTGCAGTGCAAAATGGAAAAATTGAAAAATCCTAACAAATGACATGGGACCTGGGAGATGTATCTTGCCCTTCAGTTGAGGCTGTAGTTTTAGAAATGGTCTCAATGGGAGGTTTGCTGCCAAGAAGCCAATCTGAGGTAATCTGAGACCAAATTACTCACCAACTGGACTTGAAATCAATGGTAACAGCTTTTATGGGGTTATGAATCCAAATTTGGAATTTTTCGTTCAAGTCGTCATTATGTATGGAAGATGTCAGGAGAGAGGTACAACAGTGAGTATCTACGCCCATCTGTAAAGCATGGGTGTAGCAGCTAGAACCCTATATCACACAAGAATGACACAATGTTCCTCTCCCAAAAGTCAAACTTTTTCTCAGTTTAAACATTTGATATGTTTTCTATGTTCTATTTTGAATGAAAAATGGCTTTATGAGATTTGCAAATCATGGCATTCGGTTTTGTTTTTACATGTTACACAGCGTCTCAACGTTTTCCAAATTAGGTTTGTAGATACAGTAGCTAATGACGTTAACATTAAGTTGTTTAACAGTTGTGACTTGTGTCTAAAAAAACATCCTAAAAATACATCATGTGCAGATGTTTTGACCCAGTGGGGGTCATTTTAGGTCAGGAATAATTTAATAATAATAATTAAACTCTGCTCCAGGGAGAGGGATTTATACTATGAGCTGTATTAGGAAATACTTGAGATTTTAGTAAGGAGACACTGACTAAATAGATTGTGCAGAAGCCTTAAGGAAAAACAGTAGTCTTAATCATGCCATCAGGTACCTGCACTGTGTGAAGCTTTTTTTTTTTTTTTTTAAACTTATATGCCCCACTGTGAATAGTAGTTGATATGCTCCCTTCCAAATGTCTGCTCTCTTTGCTGCAATTCAGTCTATTTCTAGGCTTTTGTTTTTTTAGATTTGCTAATTTCTTCTAATCTAATGCATCTAGGGCTGCCACAAACGATTATTTTGATAGTCGACTAGTCACCGATTATTTTTGCGATTAGTCGACTAATCAGATCATCATCCATTGGACGTACAGCATACAGCTTATTGCACCAGCAGCATCTGGTCTTATATAACTATCATTAGCTTACAGCTTGAAGTGTTTGTGCTAACTAAAAATAAAGACAAGATGGTAGTTTATTAATTTTTAATGAAATTTGCAGATTGTTTCGGTGAAGTTTAATAAACTCCTTGCTTTCTAAAATATAACAGGACACCGGAGTATATTCTCCAGCGTCTCACACTTCTGATAATCAGCTGTCTGCTTGACAGTTTTAGCTGTGCAAAAACTATAACTTTAATCTCAGCCAAACCGGTTTACTCAGGAACAAATAAAAATACTAAAGAAAGCCAAACAATAACATTTTTAAGTTATCTAAGTGACTTATATATATGTTTAACCTGACTAGCGAAAGACGGCGGTGGGTTTGAAAACGATTTGCCGGGAGTCCGGTGTTCTCACGGCTCTAGTTAGCCTTGCCCCCGCCTAGCTAACGAGCTAGTGGGTAACAGACATCTCCGAAAACGTCGGAGCGCTTTTGAAAATATGTGGTGTCTTGATAAACTGAGCAGATATTTGAGGTTTACACAGCTACATTCTCGCCTGAAAATATGTTAAACGTTTATTTTGTGACCCAGAAAGAATAATAAGAGTAAAGTTAAAACTAACTAGCTGCCGCCATTGTTGACAACTGCGCTGGGCTGCGCTATGAATTCTGGGACACAGCTTCTTCTTCTTCGGGGTTTAACGGCAGCTGGCATCCTTGTACATGCAGTGCTGCCATCTTCTGTTTCAGTCCGTTATTACACTCTTAAATCCTACTACTCATTCCTGCGTCCTTTGTGATCTTACAAAGCTTCAAACGATGCATCGACTATTAAATTAGTCGTCGACGATTTTAATAGTCGACATAATCGTGACTAGTCGACTAATCGTGGCAGCCCTAAATGCATCTAACAAATCTAATCTACCACATCATGTTTTGTCATTATACTCCTATAGATATATGGAGGGTCGATTAATCTTTGTTCCCAGTTCAGGTAGAAGATCAAATACCCAAACTGGCAGTGGAAAATTAAAAATGAGTTAAACCTTATTAAATTTGGGCTTAATTATCTGGAAAGCTATTTCAGCAGTATTTCCGTATTTCAGCAGCTAGCATGCACCAAACAAAGGATGTGGGTTTTAAGAAAGTATTATTTTCTAAGTGACAGAAAAATGCTAACGTTCTAACAGCTCAAAGAACACATAAGCTGTTATTGTGTAGTTTCCCTTGGAGAGAAAACTTCTTCACTAAGAGATGGAAAAAAGACATAATGTAAAGTAACAAAAGGACTGACCAACTGTAAATTTAATGCTTAGATGTAAGGTCCTTGTTCATTTTAACATCTTGCAGTACAAGTTGAAGTATAAGAATATTTTGTTGTTCACATGTTCACTGAAAGAAATTTGGTGAAATTTGCAATGAAGCCCTGTGTTTGACTGGAGCAGAGCAGCTGTGATGTTCATGATCAATATTAGGGTATAAATGTAAGGTAATGAAGCTGTATAAAAAGTAGACCTACTTTTTAGATTCCCTTTGGTTTTTCTGGTTTTTGTAACAGATATTTAAGCATTATTATGGCATAATATGAGGTTCATTTAGCTTGACAAAAAAAATTACCTGGTATAAATGTCCTCCAAAGACCTACTTTTATCTTTTACTTCAGCATTTACCAGAAAATGTTTTAACATTAGTATCTATACTTAGGCTTAAGTGACTAATGTGTATACTTATGCTTACTTTTCTTTGGTTATAATGTGAAACAGTGAAACAAAGAACAGTTCTGACTGCTCTGCTTGTGTTTTGCCAGTTTGATTTTTGTCAGAAAAAAATAACCCTAGGATTTTTTCAGCATTATTATAGAAAACATTCTTAACATAGAAGCCATATCCCAACATTTGAGACTGGAAAAAACAAAGCAGATGCACCATAAAAGACAAATACTCGC